>NC_142957.1:7630192-7652692 GCF_046866305.1 Octopus bimaculoides | reverse complement strand
TGAAAGCATTGAGTCAGCAATTATAACGATGTCAGTCACCTCTGCCAATATCATCATTGTCATCATCATCATCATTGTCTTTGTCGTCGTTGTTGTCATTGTCATCATCTCCATCCTTGTTGTCATCATTCATCATCATCATCATCATCATCATTGTGTTCATCAGTCGTCATAACCATCATCATCACCATCATCATAATCATCATTATCGTCAGCATTTAACGTCATCATTGTCATCATAATCGTCATCGTCATCATTATCATCATTATCATCATCGTCAGCATCATCATTGTTGTCGTCATCATTTAACATCCACCTCGCTTGAAAATCCTGGCCTTCATAGGATTTTCGAGCGAGATCGTTGCCAGTGCCCCTGGACTGGCTCTTGTGCGAGTGGCACATAAAATACACCATTTTGAGCGAGATCGTTGCCAGTGACCCTGGACTGGCTCTTGTGCGGGTGGCACATAAAATGCACCATTTTGAGCGTGGCCGTTGCCAGTACCGCCTGACTGGCCTTCGTGCGGGTGGCACGTAAAAGCACCCACTACACTCTCAGAGTGGTTGGCGTTAGGAAGGGCATCCAGCTGTAGAAACTCTGCCAAATCAGATTGGAGCCTGGTGTTGCCATCCGGTTTCACCAGTCCTCAGTCAAACCGTCCAACCCATGCTAGCATGGAGGGCGGACGTTAAACGATGATGATGATGATGATGATGATGTTCCACACATTGAAATGGATTGGATAGTTAGGGTTAGGGTTTGATGAGCCTTAGAGCTTTGTCAGGTCCCAATATTACCTTTGTTCTGCTGCCTAAAGCAAGATGCCCTTCCAAATGCCAGCCACTCTCCAGTCATCATCATCCTCATCATTTAACGTCTGTTCTCCATGTTGGCATGGTGGGGTTGTCAAGATGGTTTAACTGGAGTTAGTAAAGCCAGGAGCTGCAACACCCTCCATTGTCTGTTTCCGCATGTTTTCTACAGCCAGAGGCCCTTCCGAATGCCAGCCATTTAACAGAGAGTTTAGGGTATCTTGTTACGTGTCCCTGGCATTGACCATGACTACCATTTCACTTAGCTTAGTGTGTCTTCTGAAGCGCAGCAAATCATCAGGACTCTCGATCACTTTTGGTCGTCTCCAGGAGCAAGTTCTGGTTGTCAAGGAGCTACATGGCTAATCACATTTAAGGTATCTTTTATTCTTTTGCTTGTTTCAGTCGTTAGACTGTGGCCATGCTGGGGCAGTGCCTTGAAGTAATTTTGGTTGAATGAATCGATCCCAGTACTTTTTTTTTTTTTGAAGCCTGCTACTTATTATATCAGTCTCTCTTGTGCTGAATTGCTAAGTTACGGTGATGTAAACACACCAACATCGGTTGTCAAACAGTTGTGGACACACACACACACACTCACACACACGGCAGGTTTCTTTCAGTTTCCATCTACCAAATCCATTCACAAGGCTTTGGTTGGCCTGAAGCTATAGTAGAAGACACTTGGGCACCTTGGGCAAGTGTCTTCTACTATAGCCTCGGGCCGACCAAAGCCTTGTGAGTGGATTTGGTAGACGGAAACTGAAAGAAGCCCATCGTATATATATATATGTGTGTGTGTGTGTGTGTGTGTGTCCAAGGTGCAAAGCAGTGGGACTGAAACCGGAACCACATAGTTGGGAAGCAAGCTTCTTATTTCTTTATTGCCCACAAGGGACTAAACATAGAGAGGACAAACAAAGACAGACAAAGGGGTTAAGTCGATTACATCAACCCCCCCCCAGTGCATAACTGGTACTTAAAAGCTTCTTACCACACAACCACACCTGTGCTTATGAATATATATTTAAGAAATGATTCTCTTAACCCTTAGCGTATGACAACCGAATATGCTCAGTTTTGTGTATGTTTCCTTCTGGTACGGGCTCAGTGGTTATAGTGTCAGGTTCACAATCATGAGGCTGTGTGTTGTATTCCTGAGCAAGACACTTTATTTCATGTTGCTCCAGTTCATTCAGCTGTAGAAATGAATTGCGATGTCACTGGTGCCTAGCTGTATTGTCCCCTTTGCCTTTCCCTTGGATAACATCGGTGGCATGCAGAAGGGAGGCTGGTATGCATGGGCGACTGCTGGTCTTCCATAAACTACCTTTTCAATAGTGAGCTACTTCTTGGAATTCTCCATATTTCATAGGACATAGTGTATACATGTTATCTTTACTGGCCAATAGAAAGTGGTTGTGAGACCACATTTGCATGTGACGTTAAGAAGGACATCCTCGGTGTTAGGAAGAGCATCCAGCTGTATAAACCGTGCCAAATCAGACTGAAACTTGGTGTAACTCCCCCAGCTTACCAAACCGTCCAACCTGTGCCAGCATGGAAAATGGATGTTAAATGATGATGATGATGATGAGGATAATGGTGATTTACACCACCACCTCCCAGTTTGTGGGGCAAATTTCTAAATTTAAGACAAGAGCAAAATTTCAAATACAGCCAAGAAAGTAAGATGGCGAAAGTTAATTTGGTAATAGTGATTCCGATGGTGATTTCTAAAGGTTTTTATCCTGGAAACATAATTCTATTAAATGTGGGAACTTTTGAACAGATTAATGCTGAGTAGCTAGAGAACATATAAGGGGCCCTCCTTGTGACATGCAACTGAACTGGCCACCCCGTGATAGAACTGAACTGCAGACCACGCTGTTCAACGTTGGTGGGGAGAGTGGGTTGCATGTGAGCATTGATGCAGATGCACCACCACTCGAGGGAGGACTTCGATGTTTGTGTGAAAGACACAGAATCACAGAATTTGGACTGATGGCTATCAAGACCAGTCGATACTGTTGCCAAATCAATTTGTTGAAGCAACCAAAAGTCCATACTTGCACGACTTCATGGTGCGTGACTCTTGCAGAGATGAGGTGAAGGAATTTCTTGGAGTGACAGTGTTGATGGGGGTTGATGGACAAGCTTGTGTTCACTATATACTGGTCCATAGACAAACTTGAGTTT
Organism: Octopus bimaculoides; assembly: GCF_046866305.1. Classification (NCBI taxonomy): domain Eukaryota; kingdom Metazoa; phylum Mollusca; class Cephalopoda; order Octopoda; family Octopodidae; genus Octopus; species Octopus bimaculoides. Next base: position 7,649,679 of record NC_142957.1, on the reverse strand, counting down.
AAAGAACACATACTCTTTACTCTTTTACTCTTTTACCTGTTTCAGTCTTTTGACTGTGGCCATGCTGGAGCACCGCCTTTAGTCGAGCAAATCGACCCCAGGACTTATTCTTTGGAAGCCTAGTACTTATTCTATTGTTTTCTTTTGCCGAACCGCTAAGTTATGGGGACGTAAACACACCAGCATCGGTTTGTCAAAAAGAGACCGATACAATAAGTCCTAGGCTTACAAAGAATAAGTCCTGGGGGTCGATTTGCTCGACTAAAAGGCGGTGCTCCAGCATGGCCGCAGTCAAATGACTGAAACAAGTAAAAGAGTAAAAGAGTATGCTTCCCCACCAAACTCCCCCAGACACCCAGTTAAGTCTCTTGTTTTACTGAACCCTTTTTTTTTTTACTTCTTTCCAGCACCAATGCCCTTATTTGTGGCCAGCCTTTCACCCCGTGTCCAGTGTCTCTATGAACAAGTGAAGGGGTTCATCTCGGAGCATGTCTTGCCACTGGAACCTGTCTTCCTTCAACATCTTAACTCAGACAAGAGATGGACCCCATTTGAGCCTGTGGAGAAGCTGAAGGTAAGGGGGATCAGGGTTATAGATATGAGGGAGTAAGGGAGAGATGGAGTGAGGAGGAGTGAAATGAGAGAGAGAGAGAGAGAGAGAGAGAGAGAGAGAGAGAGAGAGAGAGAAGAAAAGGAGAGGCAAAGGGAGGAGGAGTGGAGGAGAGAAAGAGTGAATGGAAAGAGAGAGAGGGAGGGGGATGGAAGAAGAGAAAATGAAGGAGAGAGGGAGTGAGAGGTGTAGAGGGAGGGATGGAGAGGGAAAGAAAGTGGGTGACATGAGAGAGAGAGAGAGAAAGGAAGAGAGGGATAGAGGGAGGGATGGAAGGAAGAGAGGAGAGAAAGAGAGTGAGAGGGGGAGGGAGATGAATGAGAGAACAGAAGAGAGGAGGGGAGATAGAGGGAGGGAAGAAGATGTAAAGGAAAGAGTGAGAGAGAGAGAGGGAGAAGAGAGAATGAATGAAAGGGAGAGAAGGGAGGTAGCAAGAGAGAGAGAGAGAGAAGCAGAGAGTCAGCGTGTGGTAACATGATATTTTTATACTGTTATTGAGTGGTGAAGATGCATGGCTCAGTGGTTAGAGCGTCGGGTTCACAATCATGAGGTAATGAGTTCGATTCTTGAACTGGGGCTGCATGTTGTGTTCTTGAGCAAGACACTTTATTTCATATTGCTCCAGTTCACTCAGCTGTAGAAATGAGTTGCGACGTCACAGGTGCCAAGCTGTATCGGCCCCTTTGCCTTTCCCTTGGATAACATTAATGGCATGGAGAGTGTGGACCCGTGTGCATGGGTGACTGCTGGTCTTCCATAAATAACCTTGCCCGGACTTGTGCCTGGGAGGGTGACTTTCTAAGTGCAATCCCATGGTCATTTATGGTCAAAGGGGTTTTTACCCTTTATTATAGAATGACAAAGGAACAGGAATTACAGAACCAGTGGGGGTGGTCTCAGATGGATTGGTATCGACTATGGAGTCTATAGAGCTGGAATACGAGGCCCACTGCTCCCTCTACCATCTGGGATAGTGGAAAGCTACAAGAGGTTATCCTCCAATACTCATGTGTTGTCCCCTCTTTCTACCTTATCTACTCTGTTCATAATGGCCCCTGTTCCTCGGAACTCATTGTCATTCTATTTCTTCCATTCAATGCCCCTCATCTCTTCACCCTACTTCACCTTAAAGGTCCCACCCAATCCTTCCTCAATCCTACCATGCCAATCGCCTATAATTTTCTCCTCATCTTTATTGTTCCTGTATTTGTCCTCACTGACTTTTAAATGTTCCAAGGTAGACATTAACTTACCTGACCACCCTCAATGGGTTATGAGGGTCACCAACACTGCCCCTCCATCATTAACACTTTAACCCACCCACTCATTCACCATAAATAAATCTCCACTTACATGTTAATTAGTTCGCAAGAAACGAACGAATGCCTCTGATTCTCATATTTCTCTCTGTGTTTATAGGTGAAGGCCAAACAGGAGGGTCTGTGGAATCTATTTCTGCCCCTAAATATCGATGTTGGAGCCCAGTATGCGGCTGGACTGACCAATGTAGAATATACATTCCTCTGTGAATTGATGGGGACAACACAGCTGGCCTCTGAGGTAAGGTTTATGTGTGTCAGTGTCTTTGCACGCGTGTACATGTGTGTGTGTGTGTGTATGTGTGTGTGCATAGATGGTGTGTATGTGGGTGTGTGTACTTATTCTATCGGTCTCTTTTGCTGAACCGCTAACTTACGGGGACTTAAACACACCAGCATTGGTTGTCAAGCGATGTTGGGGGGGGGGGGGGACAAACACAGACACACAAACATATACACACACATACATATATATACATATATATATATATATATATATATACGACGGGCTTCTTTCAGTTTCCGTCTACCAAATCCACTCACAAGGCTTTGGTTGGCCCGAGGCTATAGTAGAAGACACTTGCCCAAGGTGCCACGCAGTGGGACTGAACCCAGAACCATGTGGTTCGTAAGCAAGCTACTTACCACACTGCCCTGCTTTAATTCTCTACCTTGCTCTTAAATTGTTGACCCTTATAATCTGTCTCCCACCAGGTGTTTAATTGTTCGGCTCCTGACACAGGAAACATGGAGGTGTTGGTGAAATATGGGACTGAGGACCAGAAGAAGAAATGGTTAACTCCTTTACTTGATGGAGCAATTAGATCCTGCTTTGCTATGACCGAACCCCAGGTAAGTGATTTGGTCCACCCTTTCATGTGGCTGCTGCTGTTGTTGTTGTTGTTGTTTAACCCCGGGTCAGTCCTGATCCAGCAGACCAATGATCAAAGATGTTCCAGCTGTGACTATCCTGTCTTTTATTCAGGCATAGTATATCTAGGACTACATTATCTAATGTGTCCTTTATTGCTGTTGTATCTGTTTAGCCCCAGGTCAGTCCTGATCCAGCAGATCTATGATCAGTGATGTTCCAGCTGTGACCATCCTGTCTTTTATTCAGACATAGTGTATCTAGGGCTACTTTATCTAATGTGTCCTTCTTTATTGTTGTTTAGCCCCAGGTCAATCTTGACCCTGACAGACCTATGATCACAGATGTTCCTTCTGTGACCATCCTGCCTTTTATTCAGACATAGTGTATCTAGGACTACATTACCTAATGTGTCCTTTGTTGTCGTTTAGCCCCAGGCCAGTTCTGATCCAGCAGACCTATGATCAAAGATGTTCCAGCTGTGACCATCCTGTCTTTTATTCAGGCATAGTGCATCTTGGACTACATTATCTAATGTGTCCTTCCTTGTTATTGCTGTTGTTGTTTAAACCCCAGGCGAGTCCAGTTTGAATCAGATCACACCTACGAATACAGAAATAAAGTACAGCATACAGGTAAACATGCAAAGAAGATGTAAAATTAGGAAAAAAAACAATAAAATTTGTCCAAAGCAGTGATCAAGATTTGAGTGACCATCCTGTGTTTTAACCTTAAATTTATGATAAAAATGATGAGAGATAAATCTCCTCCTGGATAAGGCATCAGTCTATCACATGTTAACACTCTCCCAGATGTTTTGGTACCTAATCTCTCCCTTGCCACAGCTAGGTGTGAACTGAGGTAATGTAGAATATAGTGTTGTGCCACAGGAACACTGGTGAGAGATAAATCTCTCCCTGGATAAGATGCCAGTCTATCACAAATTAACACTCTCCCAGATGTTTTGGAACCTACTCTCTCCCTTGCCACAGCTAGGTGTGAACTGAGGTAATGTAGAATATAGTGTTGTGCCACAGGAACACTGCTGAGAGATAAATCTCTCCCTGGATAAGATGCCAGTCTATCACAAATTAACACTCTCCCAGATGTTTTGGTACCTAATCTCTCCCTTGCCACAGCTAGGTGTGAACTGAGGTAATGTAGAATATAGTGTTGTGCCACAGGAACACTGGTGAGAGATAAATTTCTCCCTGGATAAGATGCCAGTCTATCACAAATTAACACTCTCCCAGATGATCTGAAACCTATTCTCTCTGTCAACGTCATGTACAAGAATATAGTGTTGTGTCACTGATGCATTGAGATGAGAGTAAAGCCTTCCCCTGGATAAGACACCAATCTATCACTGAGATAATGTAGATTATAGTGACTTGGCAACGCCAGAATGTTGATTGAATTTGAAGTCTCCTCATCTCCCAAGGACGAGTGTTCAATGAATTATCGAAATACACAGCCGTCAGTTTTAGAAGATCAAATCGCAATAATTTATAGATTATTGATTTCCGAGGGATTGTGACTGTCATTTCATCTTGCGCCTCACATCTCCGCTACCCCCCCCCCCTTCTCTGCTGTCTTCACCTCTGCTGCCTCCATATTTGCCTTCGCTGCTGCTGCCTCCACCATTGCTGCCTCCACCATCGCTGCCTCCACCATCGCTGCCTCCACCATCGCTGCCTCCACCATCGCTGCCTCCACCATCGCTGCCTCCACCATCGCTGCCTCCACCATCGCTGCCTCCACCATCGCTGCCTCCACCATCGCTGCCTCCACCATTGCTGCCTCCACCATTGCTGCCACTGCCGCCTCCGTCGCACCCTCTGTCATCGCTGTCGTTTTGGCACTCCGTCGTTTGCAATGACAAGCGTTCCAGTTGATCCGATCAACAGAACAGCCTACTCGTGGAAATTAACATGCAAGTGGCTGAATTCTCCACAGACATGCATAGCCTTAGTGTAAATTCTCAGGGAGATTCACCATGACACAGAGTATGACAAGGCTGGCTCCTTTTGAATCACAGGTAACAACTCATCTTGACCGGCTGAGTGGACTGGAGCAACGGGAAATAAAGTGTCTTGCTCAAGGACTCAATGCATTACTAGGATCATTAACCGAATACCCTAACCACTTACCTGTGCACCTTCACCACCACTGTGACACCGCCAGCAACACCACCACTGCTATCACCACCACCACCACCACCACCACCACCACCACCACCACCACCATCAATACACTATGACCACCAATAGCACCACCATCACCACCACACTACCATCACACCATCAAAAACCATCACCACCTCTACTATCATTACACCATCACCACCATCGACACCATCACCACCATCGACACCGTCACCACCATCGACACCATCACCACCACAGTTATATAAACCGACACCTTTTTCTTCTAACATTAACTGACCGAAAGCGTCCTCTATGCTGTATTTATCTGTCCAGGTGGCGTCGTCGGATGCAACGAACATTGAGTCCTCGATTGTACGAGATGGTGACCATTTTGTCATCAATGGACACAAGTGGTGGACATCAGGTAAGTGTTGGGCCTTTAACTCTTGCCCTGTTACCTAGCTTTAATCTTTCACTTGCAAATCTTAACCCCAGTTTTAACACGTCTCTCCCACCTCAACTAACCCCTTAATCTTGACCCTGCACACCCAAACTTAAACCTTAAACTCTCCTTTTAGCCCCAAACTCTCCCTTAGCTTTGAACCCTGATTTTGAACTTTAAACCCCGTTTCTTAAAACCTGAGTGCCAAAACCGACTCTAATATACCCCCCCTATCTCGACTGACCCCTTAATCTTGATCCTGCATGCCCAAACTTAAGCCTTAAACTCTCCTATTACCCAAGACTTTAACCCTAATCCCTAAAAACCACCCTTAAACTCCAACACTAAACCTTAAAACCCAACATTAAGTTGAAAACCCTAACCAATGCTTAACAACAACAACCCCTAACAACCACTGGCCCCTAACAACTGCTAGCCCCTTACAGCTGCTGACCCATAAGAATGCGAACCCCTAATAACCACTGACCCTTAACAACTGCTGATCCGTAACAATTGCTGACCTCTGACAAATGCTGACTCCTAAGAGCCACTGATCCCTAACATCTATTGATCCCTAGCAATCACTGACCCCCAAATAATAACCGACTCCCAACACCTTTGAACCCTCTAATTTTTTGTGTGTCTTTTTAAAGGAGCCATGGATCCTCGCTGCCGTATTTGCATTTTCATGGGCAAGACAAACCCCAAAGGTCCCAAACATGCCCAACAGAGTATGATCCTGGTTCCTATGGATACAGAAGGGGTCAACATACTCCGGCCTTTGTCAGTGTTTGGCTATGACGATGCCCCAGGTATGTCCACTTTGGTTTTCTCTGACCACACACACACAGACTCACATAAGCACTATCATACAAACACACACACACACACTTTGTTGTTGTTGTTGGCACTCCGTCGCTTACGACGTCGAGGGTTCCAGTTGATCCGATCAACGGAACAGCCTGCTTGTGAAATTAACGTGCAAGTGGCTGAGCACTCCACAGATACGTGTACCCTTAACGTAGTTCTCGGGGGGATATTCAGCGTGACTCAGAGTGTGACAGGGCTGACCCCTTTGAATTACAGGCACAACAGAAACAGGAAGAAAGAGAGAGAGAGAAAGTTGTGGTGAAAGAGTACAGCAGGGTTCGCCACCACCATCCCCCTGCCGGAGCCTCGTGGAGCTTTTAGGTGTTTTTCGCTCAATAAACACTCACAACGCCCGGTCTGGGAATCGAAACCGCGATCCTATGACCGCGAGTCCGCTGCCCTAACCACTAGGCCATTGCGCCTCCACACACACACACACACATGCAAGCACACATATCACTGATTACACTCATCACAGGCACACAAACACACACACACCACAAAAAAAACACATGCACACATAACACGTATAAGATACACATACACACAACACACACACATACCTACATACATACACATATAAAATACAGTGTACATTTAATGCACATTAGAGATGCCCATAAAAGGACATCGAACCCACTAGAAAGAGCAGCCAAAGCTCTACACCACAAAATTAGGGATAATTTTGAAAAGGAATGAAAAATAAAAAACATTTACCATCTATATTCCGAACCAGGTTTCAAGTTATTTTAGCAAAACAAGTTATTTTGCGAGGCCAACTGTCATCAGCAGAATAGCCTAGACCGACATGCATGCACGAGGCACTCCCTAGAGAACATGACTTGTGCATATATGTCTAATTTTTCAAAAATTACCACACATGCACGGAATACCTTATTGGCAGCAAATACAAAAAAAAAAAAAATGCCGATATTTCAGAAATTAGTCAAAAAACATTTTATATTTAATAAGTCTAAGGGTAGCAAAAAATTAAGAAATTTAATTACTACCAGTGGTGTAGCAAGAAATAAATTAGCCAACAGACTATATATTCATCATCATCATCATCATCATCGTTTAAGTCCGCTTTCCATGCTAGCATGAGTTGGACGATTTGACTGAGGACTGGTGAAACCAGATGGCTACACCAGGCTCCAATCTGATTTGGCAGAGTTTCTACAGCTGGATGCCCTTCCTAACGCCAACAAATCAGAGAGTGTAGTGGGTACTTTTACGTGTCACCCGCACGGAGGCCAGTCAAGCGGTACTGGCAACAGCCACGCTCAAAATGGTGCATCCCATGTGCCACCCGCACAAGAGCCAGTCCAGGGGCACCGGTAACGATCCCACTCGAAAATCCTACGACGGCCCCACACAAGAGCCATTTCAGGGGCACTGGCAACGATCTTGCTTGAAAATCCTACGATGGCCCCGCACAAGAGCCAGTCCAGGGGCACCGGCAACGATCTCGCTCGAAAATCCCACGATGGCCAGCCAGGCGGCACTGGCAACGGCCACGCTCAAAATGGTGCATCTTGTGTGCCACCCGCACAAGAGCCAGCCCAGGGGCACTGGCAACGATCTCGCTCGAAAATCTTACGACGGCCCCGCACAAGAGCCAGTCCAGGGGCACCGGTGTTGTGACTGTGCTTGCTAGAGATAACTCCTAAAAATCCTTCAAATGATGTCCTACAGTGTTAAAAAAGTGTTTATTAGCTAATGAGGGATTTTCCAGTGGCTTGTAACGAAGATTGAACTGATCATATCATCATTATTTAATGTCCATCTTCCATATACAGGGTGTCTGTAAAATTATTACTATACAGTTAGGCTGAAAATAACTCTATTGAAGTGGGCATACTGAAAACAACTCTATGAAATTTGCTGTGGTAGATCAGAAATTGGTACCAAATGAACATCCCACGTAAAATACTTACAAAACTCAATATGAGACCTTACATTCCGTGCCTGATTCACGGACTTCTTGAGGATGACCCTGATCACAGGTCTCAATTTTGTGAACAGTTTGTAAGTCAAGGAAGCCAAAAAGTATTGAAGATCTTCGGCAGTTCATTATTGATGCCTTTGCAAACCTTGATCCAGACTTGTGAACCAAAGTTTGTCACAGTGTGCTTTGATGTTGCCGAGAATGCATTGAAGCTAATGGCTTACAATTTGAACATTTATCATACGTGTAGTAAATGAAATGGGTTGTCTATATTGTTACAATATTTTCTGATGTAATAACTATATTTTCTGAAAGTCTTTTTAGTCTAACCAAGATATTTCTTTATTACAAATAACTGTATTGTAACTTTGCAAATACCCTATATATCAAGGCTGGATGAACCAGGGACTGTACCAAGTTTCAATGTCATGGTTTTTACGGCTGTTATTAACAACAGTAGGTAGTGGGTAGCGATTTTCTTCACTACTTCAGGGAGTGACGACCCTGCTTGACACGAGTCCCGGGCTCAGCTGGCTCCGGCTGACAGCACCCAGTACGGGCCCCTATCCAGGGTTACGGAAAGGAGACAACCTTCAAAGAAATCCGGAGTGGAGCCCCGTAGGCAGTTTAAGTGTTCGACTCGACACTCTTCCGGCAGCTCCTGCAACCAAGCTGGGGCCAAACGTAATGCTCTGCACTCCTTTGGATTACGTCAGCAAGGTCGAGAGAGGAATCCTGACGATTGGGCTACCCGGGATTTTCTTAGATCTAGCCCAGGCCTGCGCAAAACTCGAGAGGACACCATGCTGATGCACAACCTCATTGTCTCCCGAGACAAAAGGATGCCAACAACAACAATTAGCAACCAATTAGGATAGACTCCCTCCTTCTGTCACTGAATGTTGCAATTTGAATAGTAGATGGGATGGTCATGATTGGAACGTTGTTGATCTTTAGTCTGTCAGATCAAGACTGACCTTGTGGTTGTCATGGCTAGACAACCTAGGGGTTCCTCAAGGCTGTTAATGTACCCTGGCTTGTTAATGTACCCTGGCCTGTTAATGTACCCTTGGTCTGTTAATGTACCCCAGGGCTATTGATGTACCCCAGGGTTGTCAATGTACCATAGGGCTGTTAATGTACCTCAGGCTTGTTAGTGTACCCCAGGTCTGTTGATGTACCCTAGGGCTGTTCATGTATCGCAGAGCTGTTAACATACTCCAGAGTTGTAAATGTACCCCGGGGCTGTTAATGTACCTTTGGCCTGTTAGTGTACCTCAGGGTTGCTAATTTACCCCTAGGTTGTCTAGCCATGACATCAACAACTGATCTGTTTGTCATGTCATGGTTTCCCTAATTTCTTTCCCTCTCTTTCAGTGGGACATGGTGAACTGGTTTTTCAGGACGTGAGGGTTCCCGTGGAAAACCTCCTTCTCGGTGAGGGCCGAGGTTTTGAAATTGCACAAGGGCGATTGGGACCTGGTCGAATTCATCATTGCATGCGTCTCATTGGAATGGCAGAGAGGGCTCTGTCCCTAATGATAACCAGGGTAAGTTTTTTTAGGCAGCTTTGCATGTCTTTACTCTTTTTGTGGTAGGAATCTTGATTCACAACCCCATGATTCTAGGTTCAGTCCCACTGCATGGCACCTTGGGTAAGTGTCTGCTACTATAGCCTCAGGTCAACCAAATCATTGTGAGTGGATATGCTAGACGGAAATTGAAAGAAGCCTGTTGTATATATATGTGTGTGTGTGCTAAGAAGCTTGCTTCCCAACCCCGTGATTCCAGGTGCAGTCCCATTGTATGGCACCTTGGGCAAGTGTCTATTATTGCCCCAGGCCAACCAAAGTCTTTTGAGTGGATTTAGTTGATGGAAACTGAAGACACTTACCTAAGGTGCCATGCAGTGGGACTGAACCCAGAACCATGTGGTTTGTAAGCAAGCTACTTACCACACACACACATATTCTTTTATTCTTTTGTCATTTTGAGTATGGCCATGCTGGAGCACCACCTTTTAGTCAAATGAATCAACCCTAGGACTTATTCTTTGTAAGCCTAGTTCTTATTCTGTTGGTCTCTTTTCACCGAACTGCTAAGTTACAGGGATAGAAACACACCAACATTGGTTTTGAAGCGATGGTGGGGGGACAAACAGACACACACACACACACACACACACATATATATAATAAGGTTTTTTCAGTTTCCGTCTTCCAAATCCACTCACAAGGCTTTGGTCGGCCCAAGGCTATAGTAGAACATACTTAACCAGGGTGCCATGCAGTGGTATATGTATATATTTCTATATATTTACTACACAAGCATGTATGTATATGTATGTATGTGTTTATATTTGTATATATCTATTGAAATATATCTGTCTTATTAATCTGTCTGTGTGTCTTTTGTGCAGTCTTCTAACAGAGTTGCATTTGGCAAACTCCTCTCAGAGCAAGGGTTGGTCCAAGCAGCCATTGCTGAGAGTCGTATTGACATTGACCAGGCTCGCCTATTGGTGTTGAAGGCTGCCCACATGATGGACACAGTCGGAAACAAGGTAAGTTCTCTCTTATGTAACTTTTTCACTGTTAATGTACCTATTCCAGGGCTATCAATCTACCCCAGTGTTGTCAATGTACCCCAGTGATATTTATTCATTAGAATTTGCATATAGTTGGCAAACAAAAATTGCTTTAACTTTGAAAAGCAAGTTTCATATTACTGGCATTAACTCTTTCATACAACTATTTATTTTGAGATGCTCTGTGTTTCTTTCAACTAATTTTAAATATAAAAAAGAATTTAGTAAAATAACTTAGTTATCATTAAGCTACTGTTTGGAACATAAATTGTGACTAAGGTTTGGTGGAAGATTTTAATTCAAAACTTATGAAAACAAGACATTTGTACTCAGAGCCAGAGGTGGTTTCAACCAGGTTGGCATCAAAAGGGTTAAGAATTGTTTCTCTATTATATATTTTAACCCTTTTGTTACCATATTTCTGTTGAGATGCTTTGTGTTTCTTTCAGTTAATTTTAAATATAACAAAGAATTTAGTAAAATAACTTAGTTATCATTAAGCTAGTATTAGGAACATAAATTGTGACTAATGTTTGGGGGAAGATTTTAATTCAAAACTTATGAAAACAAGACATTTGTACTACTGAGCCAGAGGTGGTTTCAGCTGGGTTGGTATCAAAAGGGTTAAAACCAAAATCTGGATGTGGTAAGAAATTTTATCAAGTTATTTGTATTTCACACAAACTCTAGACATTATAGAAAAAATCTAATTGTAGATTTGAAGTCAGCATACTGAAATTAGCTAGGAACACCTATTTGGTCTTCTGTGACAAAATCTTTGTTCCTTATTGTACTCTTGATGGGTAATATATATATCATCATCATCATCGTTTAACGTCTGCTTTCCATGCTAGCATGGGTTGGACGATTTGACTGAGGACTGGTGAAACCGAATGGCAACACCAGGCTCCAATCTATATATATATATATGTATATATATATATATATATATATATATATATATATATATATATATATATATATATTATTTTGTTTAAAAGAGTTCCAACACTGTCTGTTTTTTATGTTTTATTTATATTCCTGCAAAACCAATGTGGGATATAGAATATGGAATATACAATATATAATATAATATACAATATATAATATAAAATAAAAATGGATGGTACAATGAAATAAAGTATTGAATGTCTTATTGAATATATGGAATATGTCTTATTGAATAGATGAAATATTGAGTGTTCAATATAAAGGATTGAATATATAAAGGCGAATACGTATTTTCTATACCTTATGGTATTTCATCATGGCTGGTATGACAGACTTTAACATATATATATATATATATATATATATATATATATATATATATATATACATATATATATATATTAATTTATGTATATATTAATATTATCTCGGTTGAAAAAACTTTGATAATGCAAATATGTTAATAGTTACCATGGGTAGCAAAAATCACACAAAAACTAGGATATCACACCCGTTTTATAGGTAGAAATACCAAGTTAAAGTATTTTGAGTAGATATGAAGAATAATAATAAATGGAGCAAAACGCATATAAAAAATAAGTTCCTTTATAGGAACTTATTGTTTATATGCGTTTTGCTCCATTTATTATTATTCTTCATATATATATATATATATAGATATATATATATATATATATATATATAAAATATACAGATATAGGGCAGGGAATCGTCAATTAGTAATAAAATTAATAATTAACAATTTTGCCAAGTAGTTTAGTATGAAAAAACGAACTACTTGGCAAAATTGTTAATTATTAATTTTATTACTAATTGACGATTCCCTGCCCTATATCTGTATAAATATATATATATATGTATATATATATATATATATATATATATATATATATATTTATTTATTTGTATTTAATCTTTTATTCTCCAGGCTGCAGCAGGTGAGATAGCTATGATAAAGGTGGTTGCCCCCAACATGGCTGCCAGGGTAATCGACAGAGCAATACAGGTAAGTGGTGTTCAGGTACTGGATGGTGAATGTATATTTGGGGTCATGGCAGGACATGTAATAATGGAAATGCTTACAAGGGAGATCCATATAATGATGGTATCTAGTAATACAGGCACACACACACACACACACATATGTATACATACATATGTATACATACATATGTATACATACATATGTATACATACATACATACATACATACATACATACATCATCATCGTCGTCGTTTAACGTCCACTTTCCATGCTAGCATGGGTTGGACGATTTGACTGAGGACTGGTGAAACCAGATGGCTACACCAGGCTCCAATCTGATTTGGCAGAGTTTCTACAGCTGGATGCCCTTCCTAACGCCAACCACTCAGAGAGTGTAGTGGGTGCTTTTACGTGTCACCCGCACGAAGGCCAGTCAGGCGGTACTGGCAACGACCACGCTCAAAATGGTGAATTTTATGTGCCACCCGCACAAGAGCCAGTCCACATACATACATACATACATACATACATACATACATACATACAGACAGACAGACAGACAGACAGACAGACAGACAGAGAGAAGTGTGTGCATATAATAGAATTACATAGATTTATTTATATATTAGTCATATAAATATTTGCATATAAGAAAGTTATATAGATATGTATATACTATGGGGGGGGGGGGCTGAAAAGTTCCTGGCCTTAAAGGTATTGAGAAAAGGCTTATTTGGAGGCCCTACCTTCCGAGTTCTTTTACAGGGCATAGACAAAATGAAGGGTTGCTGCAGTACATGTGTAAATCTGAGAGGGGAATATGTTGAATAAAATCATATTTAACTGATCCTCCACTATTTTCTTTTACCCAAAGCCAGGAACTTTCCAGCATACCCTCGTATAGCAATTATATAAATGTGTGTATTTTAATAGTTATATAGCTGAGTGCGATGATAACTTAACTGGCTGAAAATTCGAGGATACTGTCACCGATATTCTTGTTTAAGAATAAACTCTATATGTGTGTGTGTGTGTGTGTGTGTGTGAATGAGAACCCAGGTTTGAAATTTCCCCAAGACACCTGATGAAGGCTGGAGGGTATATCAGCCGAAACGTTGTGTTAACAACAAACAAGATGAGGACAAATATCCATCAATTGTAAATAATGTACATAATTCCTCATATCTTAAATATAGAACTGAACTGTGTTGGTGTCTTTATGTCCCTGTAACTTAGCGTTTCAGCAAAAGAGACTGACAGTAAGTACTAGGTTTAAAAAAAATATAAGTCCTGGGGTCAATTTTTCATCTCCAGCATGGCCACAGTCAAATGACTAAAACAAGTAAAAGACTGTGGTTAGGGTGTGATTGAGGGAAGCTTTGGCTGCTATTTCTAGCATGGGAAATGTCTATTTGTTTCTGTTGTTTTTGTGCCCTGACTAATTCTTTGTTTTTCATTGTCTTTAGATCCATGGTGGTGCAGGACTCAATTCTGACTTACCTCTCGCTTCCATGTATGCCTGGGCAAGAATCCTCCGTCTCGCTGATGGACCAGATGAAGTTCACTTGCAGACCGTTGCTAAACTTGAACGCAAGAAATATCGGTGATTGGAACCGGTGACTGCCATCTCTGTAACAACGGGAAAACTTGCATAGCACTTATCAATGTGCGTGTGTATATATATCTATGTGTGTGAAAATGTATGAATACAACTGTGTGTGTATATATATATACATATATATTATATATATTCATTATGTCTCTCTATATATATATATGTATATATATGGGAGAATATACAAATAATAACAACAGACGAGGACAGGTGGTGTAAATAACAAAAGTATATATTAGTATGACGCTCGGGAATACGGAAAGTCTTTGACGTTTCGAGCTACGCTCTTCAACAGAAAGAATACGGAGACAAGGAGAAAAACACGGAGGAAAAAAAATTGAATAGTGTTCAGTCAACGGTCAATCATATATATACATACAATATCATTTGGATAATAACTGCATAATGTGCATATCAAAGTTTCTGTATGGTGCTATCAAAGCATATTATTATGTAAAATATTAGATAAATAAATATGAGTCAGCAATAATCATGTACCTGCATGTCATCAGGTAGTAGTATGATATGAAAAAGTCAGCAACTAACAGCTGTTACCAATGCAAAGAAACAATTGTTAGGATTTGTGAATAAAGCTTGTTCATTCCCTCTTCTTTTATCAATTTTTGTATAATATAAAGGTGTATATATATGATATGTATAAATACATATATGTGTATGTATATATAGTATATAAATACTTATGCGTATGTATGTATGTATATATATATATATATATATATATATATAGAAATTTAAGGAATGGAGAAAACGCATGTTATAATTGCATACTTTATTCCTACATATGTTTCAAAGGATTACAACTTGTGTGATCCATAGGGATCTGTGATATTAAAATTGTACAGAATATTATCAGCTTCCAGAGTTTGTTAAATGAATATGTTTGATAAAATAAAAAATTTTTAATACACCGGCATAATTTTTTTTTTTTAAACGAAGAAGTGATTTTGTTGGTATGGCTACTTGGAACGCTATAAGCCTTACGATAATAACTATGTGATCGCTGCTATTTCTAGCACGCTAAACAAGATAGTTTTTTATATACTCTCTTTTACTCTTTTACTTGTTTCAGTCATTTGACTGCGGCCATGCTGGAGTACCGCCTTTTAGTCGAGCAAATCGACCCCAAGACTTATTCTTTGGAAGCCTAGTACTTATTCTACCGATCTCTTTTGCCGAACCGCTAAGTTACGGGGACGTAAACACACCAGCATTGGTTGTCAAGCGATGTTGGGGGGGACAAACACACACACATACATATGAGGCAAGACCTTCGAACATGGGGCCTCTCCGAGGCGATGACTACTGACCGAGACCTTTGGAAATGTGCTGTGCGTGAGAAGACCCGGCAAGCCAAGTGAGATCGTTGCCAATGCCCCTGGACTGGCTCTTGTGCGGGTGGCACATGGGATGCACCATTTTGAGCGTGGGTGTTGCCAGTACCACCTGACTGGCCTTCATAGGATTTTCGAGCGAGATCGTTGCCAGTGCCCCTGGACTGGCTCTTGTGCGGGTGGCACATAAAAGACACCATTTTGAGCGTGGCCGTTGCCAGTACCGCCTGACTGGCCCTCGTGCGGGTGACACGTAAAAGCACCCACTACACTCTCTGAGTGGTTGGCGTTAGGAAGGGCATCCAGCTGTAGAAACTCTGCCAAATTAGATTGGAGCCTGGTGTTGCCATCCAGTTTCACCAGTCCTCAGTCAAATCGTCCAACCCATGCTAGCATGGAAAGCGGATGTTAAACGGTGATGATGATGATGATATACATATATACGACGGGCTTCTTTCAGTTTCCGTCTACCAAATCCATTCACAAGGCTTTGGTCGGCCCAAGGCTATAGTAGAAGACACTTGCCCAAGGTGCCACGCAGTGGGAATGAACCCGGAACCATGTGTTTGGTAAGCGAGCTACTTACCACACAGCCACTCCTGCGCCTATATGGTTTTTTTCATTTCCTGTTTACAGAAAATAGCTGTATAACTTTGATATAAGGCAAAATTTCAAGAATATTATCAGTTTCCAGAGTTTGTTAAATGAATATTTTTGATAAAATGAAAATTCTTTGATATACCGGTATAATTTTTGTTTTCTAAATGAAGAAGTGATTTTGTTGGTAAGCCTTATAATAATGACTATGTGATCGCTGCTATTTCTAGCATGCTAAACAAGATAGTTTTTAACGAGCTTTCATTTATATATACAGATGTGACTGAAAAAGAAAATTTAGCAGCAAAGGCACAAAGGCAGAAAGAAAGACGGGCAACTGAATCAGATGAAACCAAGACAATACGACTGAAATAGAAACCTGAATATGCACAGAAACGTAGACATGATTCCGTTTCTGCTACACATGACTGACTGGTTAGGGTATCTCGAGAGGAGAATATTCTACTTCAGAATAATTGTATCAGATCACAAATTGTTGATGCAAGACTAAAGAGATCTTTTTTTTTTGCGATTATGTGAAAGTAGTGGAGTCGACAACCAATCTAAGACATCTTACAGAAGGTCATTCTGATGAAAGAGAGTTTGCTGATTACCTTCTTGATGTAGGAAACGGTAACATTTCTGCTGAACGAAGCCTAGGTGAATTCAAAATCAAACTACCCAATGATTCTTGCCTTGAAAGTGGCTCTCTTTCAGATCTAAAAAATAACTTCACGAACCGTGTAGCATGCAAATAGAACCATCGTTACTCCAACAAACGAAGCAGCTCAATTTATGAATGATTTTCTGTTGACCAGGATCCCTGGTGAGCTAAAAATATACAGAAGCTCAGATACAGTTGATAATGCAGCCCTGTACTCAATCAAGTTCATCAACAAACTTACACCATCAGGGTTTCCACCACACATTCACACATTCAAACTGAAGAAAAAACGATGCATAATGCTTCTGAGAAATTTAGATGCTACTAATGGACATTGCAATGGCACACACTACATCATTGTCAGTTGACATGATCATGTTATTGAGGCTGAGGTTGCTTCTGGTCCTTAGGTAGGATCAATTCTGCTAATCCCAAGAATACCACATGTGTCTCAAGAAATGGAATTTTCATTTACATTTACATGCAGACAATTTCCTGTCAAGCCAGCTTTTGCCTTGACATGTAACAAGGCACAGGGACAGACTTTTGAACAAATTGGAATATATCTTTCAACACAATTCTTCTCACGTGGTCAGCTCTATGTTGCATTATCTAGAGTTTGAAAGAAGGCTAATGTAAGAATATTGGCCGAGAGAAATGGAAACAGTACGATTACTGGAAATTGTGTCTATAAGGTGATACTACTTTAAAATAAAATATGTTTTTTAACAAATTTCAGTAAATAGAATTAACACATAAATTATATGTAAAGTAACATATTTGTGTGGAATTAAATTGTTTTGGCATATTTCAACACATGTTGAATGAATGACATCGTTATGTTAGATCATTTTAAATTTGGGTATATTTGAAAAAGTAAGGAAATGTCATTCCCATGTGTTCTCACTGCACTAGACTTTTGTGTGTGTGAGTGTGTGTATGTATCCCTCCCGCCTCCCTTCATCCATCCATCCATCCATCTATCTTATCTATCTATCTATCTATCTATCTGACCAGCAGGTGACTGCTGGTCTTCCATAAACAACCTTGCCCAGACTTGTCCCTGAGAGGGTAACTTCCTAGGTGCAATCCCATGGTCAGTCATGACCGAAGGGGTCTCCACACACACACACACACACACACACACACATATTTTTTCATTTTATTTTTCATTTTATCTAGTTTCAGCTCATGAGCTGTGGCCATGCTGGGGCACCGCCATTTATATATATATATATAGTAATATATAGTAATATATATATATATATATATAGTAATATATAGTAATATATATATATATATAGTAATATATATATAGTAATATATATATATATATATATATATATATATATATATATATATATATATATATATATACAAATTAAAAGGATAAAGGAATTATCAATTTATTAATTAATAAATCAATTAATAATTAATAATTTTTACCAAGCCCAACGGTATGAAAGCACCATTATTGGTGGAGAACTTATTAAAAAAAAGTTCATATATTTATAAATATAATTAAGGGATCAGCAAAATATTTGCTTCACCATATACCGAAGTTCAGAAAAATAGCAGCTAAAAAAGCTGAGAATCTCACAGATAGCATCAGTGATGCTATCTGTGAGATTCTCAGCTTTTTTAGCTGCTATTTTTCTGAACTTCGGTATATGGTGAAGCAAATATTTTGCTGATCCCTTAATTATATATGCCATCGCGCTTCAGGACCAGTTACTGCAACAGCTTGGGATTCAGGGGCCCACAGCTTTTTAATATTCTCCCAAAGAGCCTGAGGAATCTGCACAAAGTAGATGTAGGAGTTTTTAAATCAAAGCTGGACCTCTTCCTATCGAGAGTCCCAGATGAACCTACCTCGCGGCAGGAGGTGCAAATGAGGGTTGCTAAATCAAACTCCATTCTTCACCAAGTGCCACATATTGTAAGAGGCTTCCTGTAATAACACTGTAGCAACACGGTGGTGCATCAGCATGGCCGCAGCTCTAAGCTGAAACTTTAAAAAAAAAAAAAAAATATATATATAGTAATAATCACAACAACCCTTGGATGGAATTTATAAACATTTAATGCATCGCTATGCACATTTTCACAAATTACAATATGCATAGTGATGCATCAAATGTTTATAAATTCCATCTAGGGATTATTGTGATTATATTTATCCTACATTATATCAGTACAGCTTGATGCAACCCCAAGAAACTGGTTCACTAGTCAGCATCATCAGACTGTGTCTGACATAATGGAAGAGCAGTTTTATTTGTATATTCAAAACAAATTTAAATGATATACAAGCAAATTTAAAAGATATATGTATACACATACATACATACATACATATATATATATATATATATATATAAATTTAGTAAATGGAGCAAAACGCATATGTTAACTGAATACTTTTATTTCCAACATATGTTTCGAAGATTACAAATTATACCTTCCGTAGGAATAGGTGATGTTGATAAGAATGTAATCTTCTCTTC
>NC_142957.1:7620192-7625192 GCF_046866305.1 Octopus bimaculoides | reverse complement strand
ATTTTTTCTGATATTTATAATCACAGTTCAATTATAGATAAGTCACTTCAGGGTCAATCGGTTCAGAAAGACGAAATCCTGTCTGGAAAGGTCAGCTGGATTGTAAAAATTAATTAAAATGTCTGTGTTATGAAGGTGAGTGTTAATTATTCAATCTTACATCAATTACAATTAAAAAACAACAAAACTCAGGAAGAAAACCAAAACTTTCTGACAGGTCTTAAAGATAATCATTCTTTAAGACTCTTTTTTTCGTTATAAAGGTACACCTAGGACTTTTAAAGATAATTACCCTCATAACAAGGTATGTCTGAGCAAAACAGTTTGGTTGTTAATTCCATTTGGTAAGCAGATCAAATCCAACCTCCCTTACCAGTTTCATGAAGCTATAGACAAGAATTTCCCCCAAAATTTAGGACACTATTCTATTATCAATTCACACTGAATCAGAATTGGGTTTTCAAACACCAAAAACCTTTCACAAATCATCTCTTCACATAACAATAAGTTGTTAAATACAAATTCACTTAATGAAAATAATAAGATTGGTTTTATTAACATAAATCATTCTTTGAATAATAATAGCAACAATATTAGTATTTCTGATTTAAATTCCAATTGCATTTGTTTCCTTAGCAATAATTCTAAGACTAGAAACTCTATTTATTAACATAAAATTACTTCTGGTTCTGACGTCTTCCTTTATATTGGAAGTTCTTCATCTCAGTTGGCCAAAAGAATATCTAACCATTACTCTACATTTAGACATATCAATAAACGTAACAATACTGGGCTTAGTAAATTAGCTTGGTCTCTAAAGAAACATAATAAACAATTTGATTTGGAAAGGAATACTCTATCTATATCCTTTCCTTATGACAAAGGTAAATCCTTTTGCTTGCTCTGTAATGATGAACTGTACTTCATCCTGTTCTCAGAGAATTCTCTTGTAAACACGTTTAAAGAACACGTTTATTGTTGTAAACATTGGCAAAAACATACCTTTAGTTCCTATAAGTGATTTCTACCAGTCTATTGAATTTGACCTTTAACTGTCTTCTTACATTTCACTACCATTAAATATATCTATTTCCACGCCTTTAATCTTTATTCTTATTCACCTATCACACTATATTTCTCCATTTTTAGTTTTCTGCTAATTTCTTTCTTCTTCCTCATTCTCTTTCTATAAATTGCCTTTGAAGTTATATTTATTAACAGTTTAAAAAACAATAACTTACCAGCGTTTCTTCATCATAATGCAGTAATCACATTTGGTCAAAATGTCTTATTGATGTGTTTTGTTTCTCTTTTCCCTGATGAGAAGATTACATTGTTTTACATCATTTTATTCCTTCTGGAATAATATCAATGTTTTCTTCAAAACATGTCAGAAGTATAAAGATTTGAATAACACCTGCGTTTAACTCCATTTATTTATTTATCTATGCTAAACAAAAGCATTTCACCAAAACCTGGAATTTCTACCTTTATAAGTAGGCAGTTACATCCTTGGTACTTGTGTGAATTTTTGCTACCCTCGTAACTAATTATTTATTTTTTCCATGTTATTTGTAAACATTGCAAAAACACACATACACTTATATGTGTGTGTGTGTGTGTATATATATATATATATATATATATATATATATATATTGGAAGGTTTGGAGGTGATGTACAGGAATTATACTATAGAAAAAAATTAAGGTACTCAGAAATCTGGATGGTTAAAGCACTTTTCACCTAGTCTTGTAGGATTTTCAAATTTTGATTTCACCTTGCGATGCCGTCTCTTTTTATAGTTTTATTGAGTGTGTAGGGGTGGAGAGAGAGATATATAGGATAGTAAGAGAGGGTGAGGAATGGAGAAAAAAAAAATCTGACTTTAAAAAAAATCTGACTTTAAAAAAAAAAATCTGACTTTCAAATGTTGGTTAATATTTTGTTCGTTGTTTGCATATCATGTTTTGTATTATAGTTGGCAAATTGCCAAAGGTAAGTGGTTTTTCTTATTTTGTTGAGTATTTGCTGTTTTTCTTATTTTGTTGAGGGTTTGTTGTTAGGATTGGGGTTCAGACTTTAGACTATATTAGGGTTAGCTTGGGGATTTGTGAACGGTTTTTAGAGAGAATAGTTAGGTAAGAGATCAAAGTTTGAACTAGGGCTTAGGCTTTGCGGTGATGGGGAGGGTAGAGATTAAACAGGATCAGTATTGAAGATGAAGGTTTATTGCGAGTGTTGATCATGGTTTAATGTTGGGTTTAGCAGTTAAAAACAGGGATGAGGGCTAAGGTTAGTGTTTTGTGTGATCATGCCTCATCCCCTACTAGAATAGGAGAAATATAACCACGGAAAGCATCATATAGTTCGTTCTTCTAGTGTTAACCATAATTGACAGGACATCGTGGTTTCCTGTTACACATATTGGTAAAGATGTTACGTTTACATCATGAAATGGACTTGTTACATAATAATATTCATTGCGGCATAAGGGGAAGATATGTCCTGTTATTTATGTGTGGTTCAAAAATTTTTTTCTACCTTCTTTGTGGGATTAAGAAGTAAAGAAATAGGAAACTCGCGAATTGGAGAATCCTCTTTCCACTATCAGTTTTAATTTTATTCGTTCATCCTTTTATATATATATATATATATATATATATATATATATATATATATATATATATATATATATATATATGGTGGTTGTCTACTCCTTATGCAGAGTTTGACCACCTCCTGTACCTACACCTTAGAATCGTCACGCTATCTGATGTGGCTTTTTAAACCAGGCAATGTTTTGAAAAGACACCCACAAAGATTGCATATCTGATTTGAACCACCAAGAGCTGCCGGTAAGTTCTGATCATTGTGGATCTTAAAATGTCTTTTATAATAATAAAAGTATGTTTTAGAAAGTATGGGCTAATTACGGAGTGCTCATAGAAAGCCAATGCGAAAAATACAGAGTAGAGGAAGTTGAAAATGCAAATCATGGGCAGTCAAAAAGATTGCCGAACGCATGAATGAAGATATTCAATCATTGTGGTTGAATCGTATATATTTGTACACATCAGCATGGATCATGCGTGTAGAGGCGTAAAGATTCTCCAAGGGTATTAAGAATTAAACCAAACGTAGATAAAAACAGAGAAGAAATATGGACACTAAACCCATCTTTGGACACTAAACCCTTCTTTGGACACTAAACACTTCTGTGGACACTAAACCTTCTTTGGTCACTAAACTCCGCTTGCGAAGACCTGTTGAGGCAACTGAAATCGAAACCGAACTAAATTCGACGACTGGCACCCATGCCAACGTCGTCTCCTTCATTGGACACTAAACTCAGCTTGCGAAGACTTATTGGGGCAAGCGAAAGCGAAATTGTGATGGCACCTGTGCCCAGCATCGCCTTTCTGGCACTTGTGCCCATGACATGTGTAAGGACTTTCGAGCGAGATCGTTGCCAGTGCCCCTTGACTGGCTCTTGTGCAGGTGGCACATAAAATACACCATTTGAGCGTGGCTGTTGCCAGTACCGCCTGACTGGCCTTCGTGCGGGTGACACGTAAAAGCACCCACTACACTCTCGGAGTGGCTGGCGTTAGGAAGGGCATCCAGCTGTAGAAACTCTGCCAAATCAGATTGGAGCCTGGTGTAGCCATTTGGTTTCACCAGTCCTCAGTCAAATCGTCCAACCCATGCTAGCATGGAAAGCGGACGTTAAACGATGATGATGATGATGATATATATATATATATTTACATGCTTCTGTGTGTATATGTCTTCTGAGTGTGTGTGCTAATAGTGACGGTGTTGTCTGTTGAAACCAAAGCCTATTCTAAGAGCACAATTCTGCTGCAGGACTTTGATGGCGAGTCTATTAATTTAAAAAATATTTTACAGTCAAATTAGCATTGCTTAAATCAATGTCAGCAATTGTATTTTGACTTGGCTGATGAAGAAGATGCATTATTCGTGGAATTTAAAATATATTGAGATTGCCCGGAGGAACTTCTCACTTATCATAACAAAAAAATCTTACTTAACACTTCTTGTTTATAAATCTGCTTTGCTTTTGTTTATAAACAGAGCATCTAAATACAGACCTTGTCTGTTTGCACAGTCCCCAACTACACATACACACTGTCTCTCTCTCTCTCTCTCTCGCTTTCCCTCCCTATATACTCTTTACTCTTTTTACTCTTTTACTTGTTTCAGTCATTTGACTTCGGCCATGCTGGAGCACTGCTTTTAGTCGAACAAATCGACCCCAGGACTTATTCTTTGTAAGCCTAGTACTTATTCTATCGGTCTCTCTTTTGCCGAACCGCTAAGTTACGGGGACGTAAACACACCAGCATCGGTTGTCAAGCGATGGTCGGGGGGGACAAACACAGACACACAAACACACACATATATATATATATATACACATATATACGACGGACTTCTTTCAGTTTCCGTCTACCAAATCCACTCACAAGGCTTTGGTCGGCCCGAGGCTATAGAAGAAGACACTTGCCCAAGGTGCCATGCAGTGGGACTGAACCCGGAACCATGTGGTTGGTAAGCAAGCTACTTACCACACAGCCACTCCTGCGCATGTATATATATATATATGTGTATATATATATATGTGTGTATATATATATATATATATATATATATATATATATATCTATATATATATATATAGGGGACACACACACACACACACAAAAGCACACATATATATAACAGCAGTGTGCAGTGATTTTAGAGGCTGGCTATGCAATAAATACGAATGTCTGTTGAAAAGTTCATAGGCTAACCAAGATACTTCATGGAATGTAACTAAATGAGGTTTATCTTTCAACATAGTCCCCCTTGTGGTCTGTACACTTCCGCCATCGTTGTTGCAGTGCTTGGATCCCATTGCCGAAGATGCCTTCATCCTGTTGCTCAAAAAAAGTCATCAACAGGCGCAGGAGTGGCTGTGTGCTAAGTAGCTT
>NC_142957.1:7612692-7615192 GCF_046866305.1 Octopus bimaculoides | reverse complement strand
ATAATAATGATGATAATAATAATAATAATAATAATAATAATAATAATAATAATAATAACAACAACATCGAAAAATACCTTAGGAATGAGAATCCAGGTTCGAAATTTCCCCAAGACACCTGATGAAGGCTGGAGGGTATATCAGCCGAAACGTGTTAACAACAAACAAGATGAGGACAAATATCCGTCAAATGTAAATAATGTACATTTCTGACATGTGCGTCCTGTTAAGCAATTAACACCATAAACTCCACATATCTCTTTCTGGGCCTCAGCAGTTTTCTTATTTCTTTATTGCCCACAAGGGGCTAAACTTAGAGGGGACAAACAAGGACAGACAAAGGGATTAAGTCGATTACATCGACCCCAGTGCATAACTGGTACTTAATTTATCGACCCCCGAAAGGATGAAAGACAAAGTTGACCTCGGCAGAATTTGAACTCAGAACGTAACAGCAGACGAAATACAGCTAAGCATTTCGCCCGGCCTGCTAACGTTTCTGCCGGCTTGCCGTCTTTCTTGCCTTTACAGAAATATCAAAAAAGCAAAGTATGGTGAAAACGTTCATTTTTGCCCTCCATGTTAAACAAAATTACACACAATTTGCTTCCTAAAGTAAGCTAAAAGTAACGGCTCTCAAATGTCAAAAGGGGAAAAAAAATCATAAAATTGAGAAAAGTCATTCAAAAAAATCATAACTATCTATTTGTGAAAAACAAGATTTACTTTCTTGCTAACCTAATATATATATATGTATATATATCTAATATAATAAATGCGAAAACTAATTTCTGTTTGTTAGTGTGTCACGCTTAGACCCTTTCTTTCACTAATCAATGACACTCCTACTATTCCTCATGATGGGGTGAGAGTAATAGTAGGTATAGAGACGGTGAGGGCAGTGGTAAAGACGGAAAGAGAGACAAAGAAATTTAGAGAGTTGATATTGTTTTATTAAAAATAGTAGTGTAGATGGATACTCATATATATATATATGAATATCTCTCATATATCTATGTCTCTCTCTCTCTCTCTCTCTCTCTCTCTCTCTATATATATATATATATATATATATATATATATATATATATATATATATATATACATACATATATATATATATATATTTCATATGTGTATTTCGTGTGCAAGATTCTTGATGTGGATACGTGTGTTGAAAGAAATACAATTAAACCTTGGGAGAGGCATTAATTATGCCGGTAATAAACACACGCACTGGTTCAGTCCTTTATTAATTTATATAGTTTTTTGTTAAATTATTTCATTGCACTCTTGCAATCTCTTCAGGAACTTGTCTCTCCACTTCCATTTATTTTGAAATATATATATATATATATTTATATATATAGATAGATATATATATATATATATATATATATATATATGCGCAGGGCTATATATAATGTATGTTTGCATGTATGTATGTACATATATACATACAAAACATATATATATTTAGAATTCAAAAGGTAATGAGTTTGAACTGCTAACACGAGGC
Organism: Octopus bimaculoides; assembly: GCF_046866305.1. Lineage (NCBI taxonomy): Eukaryota > Metazoa > Mollusca > Cephalopoda > Octopoda > Octopodidae > Octopus > Octopus bimaculoides. Next base: position 7,613,673 of record NC_142957.1, on the reverse strand, counting down.
TTTTTGGTTGACGCTCCATTGCTTCTGTCAATCCACTGCACCATCACAAGCACCACCACCACCAACAACAACAACAACAACACCAACAGCAGTGTGACGGTCTCTATTATTGCTTCCGCTGTTTTCCTCACCTCTCCCACCACTGTCGCCCCCACCTACCACCACCACCAGCACCACCACGCCCACCAGTAGCACAAAATATTGTGAATATAGGTCAACGTTTAAGAGTTAATCAATGTCTAAGGAACACAATCGCTCTAATTATGTCAAAGAAGGATGCCGCAAGGTTTAACAGAACAAAAATGTAAAATGTAAAAAACAAGCTTTTATTATTAAGTCGGCATTCAATGCTATCAGTCTCAGTCTATATTTAAATGGGAGGAGATACAAAACACACACACACACACACACACACACAAATGCATACATACATACATATATATATGTATATATATATGTATGTATGTGTATATATATATATATATATATATATATATATATATATATATATATATATATATGCATATATATATATATATATATATATATATATATATATATATATATATATATATATATATAGATATATATATGCATATATATATATATATATATATATATGCACATATATATATATATATATATATATATATATATATATATATATATATATATATATATACATATGCATATATATGTATATACATATATATACGCATACATATATATATACATATATTGATATATATATATGCATACACACACATGCACACACATATATGCATATATATATATGTATATGCATGCGCATATTTAAAAGTTTGACTAAGATATTTAAAGTTTGGCTGAAATAAATAAAAGGCTGGTTATATATATATATATATATATATATATATATATATATATATATATATATATATATATATATATATATATATGTACATGCACTCATATACACACATGCATACATGCTCTCACACA
>NC_142957.1:7585192-7600192 GCF_046866305.1 Octopus bimaculoides | reverse complement strand
AATTTACTGGGTCTTGAGAAAAGGGCAATGCCCCTAACCTTCATAGACTGTTGGGGCCAGTCTGTTTGATGCCATCGGAGTTCCTCTTGAGCCTTTCATGGAAAGACATGAACTGAGAGGGAATTTTCAGAGGGACAATGTTCTAATGAGGAAGGACCGGGATTAGGGATTCATGCATGATTTGGACAGAAAAAAGGTTGATGAGGGGGAAGAGGAGAGACGTGGGGAAGGGAAATAGGGAAGTGGAAGGGGTCTGAGTCTGGCCAGCTCTGAGGAACAGAGGACATTATAGTAGTGGTATAACAATTAGCGAGAGGAGACACAGCATGCTTGTGGTCAGGAGTGGTGGTGGTGGGGGAGAGAGACTTTGCGTCAATCAGTTGAATGGCCCTTTAGGTCCATTTTCTGGATGTGGCCTTGGATCTCTGTGTTTCCGGTTGTTGTTGTTGTTGTTGTTACTCCAAGCCCTATCCACTCAATTCTGTATTCTGACACTCTGCGTCTCCATCACCATTCTTACATTTCTCTGATATCAAACATGGTTAACCGATCCATGAGAATATTCCTTTGAGCCATAATTACCACACACACACACACACACACACATGCACATACACACATAGATACACATGCACTCACACACATTGATACCTACACCCACCCACCAACATCCTCCCCAACAAACACGATCACCCCTCCCCCCACACGGTCAGGATGGATTCATTCATTAATCAAGACATCATTCTGGAAAGAATCAACTTAAATATGACAGTGGCAATTAACATCATTATGGTCGGATCTAATTAGGTTTTATCTTGTCTCAAGTGGATTATGCAATCGATCCAACTGACCCATGAGCAAAAGGGGCCATCCATCCATCCATCCATCCATCCATCCACCCAACCATCCATCTGTCAGCCTGTGGGCACATCCCTCTGTTCGTCCATCCACCCGTTCACCTATCTGTTTGTCCGTCCATCTGTCCATCTGTCCATCCATCCATCCACCCATCCATCCACCCATCCATCTGTCAGCCTGTGGGCACATCCCTCTGTTCGTCCATCCACCCGTCCACCTATCTGTTTGTCCGTCTGTCCATCTGTCCATCCATCCATTCAGCCATCCAGCCAGCCAACCATCTGTTTGTCTGTCCATCTGTCCATGCAGCCGTCTACCTGCCCGTCTGTCTGTCCGTTCACCAACCCATCTATGCATCCATCCATTTGTCCATCTGTCCATCCATCCATCCATCCATCTGTCCACCCAACTGTCTGTCCACCCATCTGTCTGTCCACCCATCTGTCTGTCCACCCATCTGTCTGTCCACCCATCTGTCTGTCCACCCATCTGTCTGTCCACCCATCTGTCTGTCCATCTGGAGGGTGCTTTTTACATGCCGCTGGCACGGGAGCCAGTCAGGGGGCACTGGCCAGAGCTATGATATTGGTTTTATATATACACAGGGTGGCCCAAAACTAGGTTTAGAGTTATCACATTGGCACTTTAAACATTTTATTACATTTAAATTTCTATCTTACAAACTGAAAAGGGAGCTTGACAAAATTAACTAAATTAGCATAGAAATAATGGCTTCATATTTTTATGAAAATCAGCAAGATACAATCTTCCCATCAGACATGATATTGCCGTGAAGATGGTCTGCATTAATATACTAAGAAAGTATTGTCCTTCTGGTCATATGAAAGACACCACAATCAGAAAGTATTCACACATTAGAGAATAAAGAAAACTGGTTTTGGTATTGAATCATCACACACACACACACACACACACACACACACATATATATATAGATAGATAGATAGCTAGATACATAGTTATATATATATATATATATATATATATATATATATATATATAGAGAGAGAGAGAGAGAGAGAGAGAGAGAGATATGCAGGGCAGGGAATCGTCAATTAGTAATAAAATTAATAATTAACAATTTTGCCGGGTAGCTCAGTATGAAAAAACCTTTTCGGTAAAAAACATTTATAATCATAAATATATAGGGATTGACAGTAACCTGCTTCTCCAACATACTGAGAATTCAGAAATAGCAGCCAAAGAACTACTAATTTCAAAACTACAAATTATTACTCCAGATTGATCGCTATCAATCTGGAGTAATAATTTGTAGTTTTGAAATCAGTAGTTCTTTGACTGCTATTTCTGAATTCTCAGTATGTTGGAGAAGCAGGTTACTGTCAATCCCTATATATTTATGATTATATATATATATATGTATATAAACATATATATAAACATATATATATATATATATATATATATATATTTGTGTATGAATATGTATCTCTCTCCCTCTCTGTCTGTCTCTGTCTGTCTCTCTCTCTCTCTCTCCATATATATATATATATATATATATATATATATATATATATATGTGTGTGTGTGTGTGTATGTATATGTATATATATATAGATATATGCGTGTGTTTGCATACACATTTATACATACATTCTCGCACACAATCATATGTATGCATCAGAATGTGTGTGTGTGTGTGTGTGTGTGTGTGTGTGTGTGTGTGGACATGTGTCCCTGTCCACTCAGTGTTTCACTGTAAAGAGGAAATGCACAAGCACTTGGCCCTTAACTTGTCACTAGTGTCACTTAATTGACCTCTTAGTCACACAACGTGTACTGGACACTTATGTCCAGTACACAACGTTATCGTTTAGCCCTAGGACAGTCCTCATCCAGAAGGCCTTATTCAACCATGATCAGTCTTGACTTTTATTTAACCATAGTTTACCTAGAACTACATTTTCCAATGTGCTTTCTTTTCTTTATGAAAATTAAGTGGTATTTCAAGAATAATCGACTGCTATTTCTAGCAAATAAGCTGACAATTTAGTGGCTCCCATTAATTCATCATACACTGAGGTAGTAGACATACAAAGGGTGATTGGTTTATCGCATGGGCCCCATAGTAGGGTAGATTATATATTTGCATACATATATGTAGGTATATATATATCTATCTATCTATCTATCTATCTCTCTCTTCCCCTTATACCGGCATGGTCACATGCTTCCGGTCAATAATCCTTTTCTTCCTTGGCTATCGCCGAGCAAACATGCGAACTTACTTCGTCCCCACTATCAAGTTCATGCCTCACAGCGTTCATACACACATAATTTTTCCCGTCTGGCCGTCAAGCCTTTTCTGTTTGTTTTCCTGTCTTGTTTTTTGTCCACCACTACATTCCTCCATGGCAAGGTTTAATTTGTGTCTACAAAGTTAATTTGCGGTCCATGGGAAGAGCCGTTTTAACGATGCGTCCTACCCAGCTCTTTGAAACGCCGGTGTTAAAACGGGGGTAGCTGATGAAGGAAAATGTTCTCTATGTGGCTTGTGTGTTTTCTTGTCTACGTTTTGTTTGCAATGTCCTGTACCCAGATATACACCTATACATACAGGTGGATGTCGGTATGCACATAACTGTACGTATATATGCATATACTCATTTACTAATTATCTATATATATATATATATATATATATATATATATATATATATATATATATATATATATATATATATATATATATAAATATATATATATATATATATATATATATATATATATATATATATATATATATATATATATATATATATATATGTAAATATATAAAAAGATAAAGAGAGCAATGGTAAGGTTGGAAATATATATTTCCAAATTTACCATTGCTCTCTTTATCCTTTTATATATTTATATATGCACACGCTAATACACGACTTATAATCCCCAATCCTGTTCATACAACGACTGGGGCAAAACTAGTCGGTATACAGCCCTTACTCGGTATTACCTGTGTCTTTGGGTTTGGTTGACTCCAATACCCTCCTCAAACTTATGTATATATATATATATATATATATATATATATATATATATATATATATATATATGAAATAGAGAAATCTGAAAAGACAACACGAAACCGGTTATTTCTCAAAATACAATGTTTATATATCAAAAAGATTTTATAACATTTTTCTGACATAATTTAAATATATACTTTAACCATGTAACACAAGCCTTCTGTAGTTTTTTCACTCTTATTATCTTTTATATATGTATATATATATAAATACAGTGTGCATTTAAACACTGAGTGGATGTCCTATTATGGCCATCTCATTTAAATGCTAGAAGGAGTACTTAAAATCCAAACCAATATATATATATATATATATATATATATATATATATATATATATATATATATATATATATATATATATATAATATAGATTTAATCAAAAGATTAAATGTGGTACTTAAAATGTTTGAGGCACCAGCATTTTGTAGGATAAAAACCAAAAACAAAATCAAGAGATTTGGTGAATAAAATTTGAAGGTAAGCAACAAAAATTTAATAGGTTATAGCAGTACATACGTTTCGTACAAGCTCCATTTATTCATGTAGTGAGAACACCACAGAAAATACAATGAAAATGTACTCCTCAGCTGCATAATGGAATTTCATTTTAGAAAGTCATTTTGAAGATGTTTGCAAAAAACAAGAGTAAGAGAAGAAAACATACCATCTCGACTATGCTGCTGTTTCACAGACAAACATCTTCAAAATGACTTTCTAAAATGAAATTCCATTATGCAGCTGAGGAGTACATTTTCATTGTATTTTCTGTGGTGTTCTCACTACATGAATAAATGGAGCTTGTACGAAACGTACGTACTGCTATAACCTATTGAATTTTTGTTGCTTATCTTCAAAAATATATATATATATATAGATATATATCATCAGCAAGCTGATAGAATCATTAGCACACCAGGTGAAATGTTTAGCAGTATTTCGTCCATCATTACGTTCTGAGTTCAAATTCCACCAAGGTTGAATTTACCTTTCACCTTTTCGGGGGTCAATAAAATAAGTACCAGTTGGGCACTGGGGGGTCAATGTAATCAGCTTAACTACTCCTAGATAAGAGAATAAAAACTGCATCCCTCTGCCAAGCCATGGTAAGCCAATGTGGTGGAGTAGGCTCATCGAACCAGTATGGACTTATTGAACATGGCATAGATATTAGCCGATACTTAAGAGGGTGAGTGTCGTGGATTTGAGTGTCAATCCAACGATCACTTGAGTGAGTGTCGTGGATTTGAGTTACAACCCAACGATCACTTGAGTGATTGTCGTGGATTTGAGTTACAACCCAACAATCACTTGAGTGAGTGTCGTGGATTTGAGTTACAACCCCCAACGATTACTTGAGTGAGTGTCGTGGATTTGAGTTACAACCCAATGATCACTTGAGTGAGTTTCATGGATTTGAGTTACAACCCCCAATGATTACTTGAGTGAGTGTCGTGGATTTGAGTTACAACCCAATGATCACTTGAGTGAGTGTCATGGATTTGAGTTACAACCCCCAACGATCACTTGAATGAGTGTCGTGGATTTGAGTTACATCCCAACGATCACTTGAGTGAGTGTCGTGGATTTGAGTTACAACCCAACGATCACTTGAGTGAGTGTCGTGGATTTGAATTACAACCCCCAACGATTACTTGAGTGAGTGTCGTGGATTTGAGTGTCAACCCAACGATCACTTGAGTGAGTGTCAGCCCAACGATCACTTGAGTGAGTGTCATGGATTTGAGTTACAACCCAACGATCACTTGAGTGAGTGTCGTGGATTTGAGTGTCAACCCAACGATCACTTGAGTGAGTGTCAGCCCAACGATCACTTGAGTGAGTGTCATGGATTTGAGTTACAACCCAACGATCACTTGAGTGAGTGTCGTGGATTTGAGTGTCAACCCAACGATCACTTGAGTGAGTGTCAGCCCAACGATCACTTGAGTGAGTGTCAGCCCAACGATCACTTGAGTGAGTGTCGTGGATTTGAGTTACAACCCAACGATCACTTGAGTGAGTGTCGTGGATCTGAATTACAACCCCCAACGATTACTTGAGTGAGTGTCATGGATTTGAGTTACAACCCAACAATCACTTGAGTGAGTGTCGTGGATTTGAGTTACAACCCAACGATCACTTGAGTGAGTGTCGTGGATTTGAGTTACAACCCAACGATTACTTGAGTGAGTGTCGTGGATTTGAGTTACAACCCAACGATCACTTGAGTGAGTGTCGTGGATTTGAGTGTCAACCCAACGATCACTTGAGTGAGTGTCAGCCCAACGATCACTTGAGTGAGTGTCATGGATTTGAGTTACAACCCAACGATCACTTGAGTGAGTGTCGTGGATTTGAGTGTCAACCCAACGATCACTTGAATGAGTGTCAGCCCAACGAGCACTTGAGTGAGTGTCGTGGATTTGAGTTACAACCCAACGATCACTTGAGTGAGTGTCGTGGATTTGAGTTACAACCCAACGATCACTTGAGTGAGTGTCGTGGATTTGAGTTACAACCCAACGATCACTTGGAGTGAGCGTCGTGGATTTGAGTTACAACCCAACAATTATTTGAGTGAGTGTCGTGGATTTGAGTTAAAACCAACGATCACTAGGGAATTTTCTGAAAATCAGGGTTTTTTATAACTGCTCATACACGAATCCTGGAACTGTACCTCATGAGAGACCTCTTCAAAGAAGTTCAGAATTAGTATATGGGCAGTAATTTTTAACCAGGGATTTTCGAGCAAGATCATTGCCAGTGCCCTTGGACTGGCTCCTGTGCAGGTGGCACATAAAATACACCATTTTGAGCGTGATCGTTGCCAGTACCGCCTGACTGGCCTTCGTGCGGGTGACACGTAAAAGCACCCACTACACTCTCAGAGTGGTTGGCGTTAGGAAGGGCATCCAGCTGTAGAAACTCTGCCAAATCAGATTGGAGCCTGGTGTAGCCATCCGGTTTCACCAGTCCTCAGTCAAATCGTCCAACCCATGCTAGCATGGAAAGCGGACGTTAAACTATGATGATGATGATGATGATGATGAGAAATCAGTTCATGACCTCCACATCAGGCTGTGGTTGGTGGAGAGAACATGCCGAGGCCTTAGTCCTGCAGTGGACTGAACATGGGCAATCCTATCCAATCCAAATATCAAGACCAAGTCTCTGGAGTGTGGACAATAGCCTCATACTCCTCTTTGCAAGGATCATGGGAAAATTGAAACAGAGTCACAGGGGTCTGCTATTTTCCCTGTGACGAAACTAATGAAAAGAACTCTTGCACTTGATTGCTAGTTTGATAAATGTGGGAAAAATAGTTCAATGCGAAGATCACATCAATCAAGCTGTAACCTGAATTCTTGTCGAACGGATGAGCTCATGGCTTCTGGCAGACATTCATTCAGTGAGCGACTTAATGTGGGAGACTCCATTTGTCTTCCGGAGCTGCTAGAAATAGCAGTAAAATCTCTCTGTCAAATCACTTCATACTATAAAAAGAAATAAAACTGGGAAGAACCCCGTTTTAGACAATGTAGCCACAGGTAAATTAGGTCTGAAAAAATATTGACAGAATGTCTTTAATATTAATAATATTGTTTAAGGAATTTGGCACAAGGCTAGCAATTTCAGGGAAGGAGATAAGCTGATTGCATTGACATAGTAGTAGTAGTAGTAGTAGTAGTACTACTACTACTACTAATACTACTACTACTACTACTACTACTACTCATCATCATCATCATCATCATCATCGTTTAACGTCCGCTTTCCATGCTAGCATGGGTTGGACGATTTGACTGAGGACTGGTGAAACCGGATGGCAACACCAGGCTCCAATCTAAATTTGGCAGAGTTTCTACAGCTGGATGCCCTTCCTAACGCCAACCACTCAGAGAGTGTAGTAGGTGCTTTTACGTGTCACCCGCAGGAAGGCCAGTCAGGCGATACTGGCAACGGCCATGCTCGAAATGGTGTCTTTTATGTGCCACCCGCACAAGAACCAGTCCAGGGGCACTGGCAACGATCTCGCTCGAAAATCCTACAGAAGCCAGTCAGGCGGTACTGGCAACGGCCACGCTCAAAATGGTGCATCTTATGTGCCACCCGCACAAGAGCCAGTCCAGGGGGACTGGCAACAATCTTACTTGGCTTGCTGGGTCTTCTCACGCACAGCACATTTCCAAAGGTCTCGGTCAGTAGTATTTCCAAAGGTACTAATAATAATAATAATAATAATAATAATAATAGTAATAACAATAACAATAACAACAAACAAGTTGAGGACAAATATCCATCGAATGTAAATAATATACATAATTCCTCATCTCTTAAATATAGAAATGAATAACAATAATAACAACAACAACAACAATAATAATAATAATAATAATAATAATAAGAAGAAGAAGAAGAAGAAGAAGAAGAAGAGGAAGAAAGGTTTCAAGTTTTGGCATAAGGCCAGCAATTTTGGGGAAAGGGGGCTGGTTGATTACATTGACCTCAGTATGTAACTGGTACTTTTTTCATTGAGTCAGGAGGGATGAAAATCATAGTTGACTTTGGTGGAATTTGAACCCAGAATGATATGCCACTAATCATTTGGTCTGGCATGGTAATGACTCTGCCAGTTTGCTACCTGAACTTTATATCAATAATACCACTGTCTGTCTGTTAGTCCTCCCACTGTCTGTTGTCGTTTAGCCCCAGGTCAGACCTGACCGAGCAGGAAAAAAAAATCTATAATCAAAAGCATACCAGCCTTGACTATCCCCACTGTAGCATGAAACTATGTTAATATTATCTAATGTCCTTCTTTTTGCAAGACTGTAGGGTGCGACTTCAGAGAGATTTGGCTATTATTTTTAGTAAGCTTGATGGTCATAAATAATGTTTCGCGATCTCTTGGCCTGTTTGCACTGACAAAATGTCAACATGTGGACACATGTGTCTGCATGTATATACATGTCTGTAACTTGGTATGTGTGTGTGTATGTGTGTGTGTGTGTGCATATGTGTATGTATATATATACATATATATATATGTATATGTTTATATATAAATATATATGCATATAAATAAATACATATATATATATACACATACATATATATATATATATATATATATATATATATATATATATATATATATATATATATATATGCATATATATATAGATACGTACATACATAATTATATCATAACGTTATAGTCATACAATATGCAATAAAATATATGCGTCTCTGGGTATAAATATATACATATATCTATAAGTACACATATGCACACACACACATACATGCACACGCACATGTAAACAAATATGTAAACATATATATGCATCTATCTATCTATTTATTTATCTATCTATCACTACACACACACACACATATGTATATATATATGCCTTTACATTCATTCACGCCCAGAAATATATAAATGCACTCACATATATACATACATACATACATATATATATATGTATATATATATATATATATATATATATATATATATATATATATATATATATATATATATATAATGCATGTGTGTGCCTTTCTGCATTCATCAGTGTGTGTGTGTGTGTGTGTGTTTATGTATGTCCGGGACTAATTAAATTACTCATTTTTATGAAATTAATTAGATAAACGTCTTTTAAGAGATGTTCATTAGAGAAAATTGTTGAAAATGTGCTGCATCTTAGCGACATCAAATAATTGGAGAACATAATTATCCTGGTAAATGGTGGTGGTGGTGATGGGTGGGTGGGTCGGGGGTAGGAAATGGTGATGGTGTGGCAGTGGTGTATCAAGAAAAAAGAAAAAATTCTTCGCTGTTGTATTTTTTCCTGGCTCCAGTCATTCTGAGTTCAGACCTCATCGAGGTCCACTTCACCTTTTTCACCTCTTCGCAGGCCATGGGTTGACAGAATCGACAAAACGTTTGTGGGGTTTGATCCTGGCTTCTTCAGTGTTTGTGGGGTTCAAACTGCACCAGAGTCAGGTTTTTGCCTTTCGTCTTTCTGGGTCCCAGACAAATACTGGGACATCGATACCCCGACCGCCCATCCCCATCCCATCCCCACCACTACTGCTCTCTGCTATGAAAAGAACATGGCAAGCACTGATAGTAATGTCCCTGTACTCCATGATGACCTCTTCCGTTTTATTGCATGGAATAATGGAGTCACAGAAGCTGTGTCTGGCCGAGTGTGGGTACATGAAGGTTGTGGTGATGGTGGTAGTGGTTGTAGGGGTGGTGTCACAGTGGTGGTTGCGGTGGTGATAATGGTGGTGGTGGTGGTGGTGGTGGTGGTGGTGCTGTGGGAGTCGTAGTGGTGGTGGTTGTATATAACAGCATGGTAGTGAGTGGGGTGATGAGGTAGACTAAAAAAAACAACCTATGAACAAAATTCGTCCACCCATGACCATTCCATCAGTCAGAATACAAGTTCAGCTTTGAATTAAATTATAAAAAGGTAAATAAAAAAAAAGAAAATGATTGAGATGAAACAGAGCCCCTGGATGTGTATTATTTTTTAATACTACACCTAGGAGTGAACTTCCTTCCATGTATCAGATAATTTAAGAAGGCAATATGATATGATGCCTCATGCTTGGATCGTTGAATTCCTGCAGATGTTTGGTGTTGCTGACAACATCACAAATTTTCTGATGCATAGCATGAAAGAGTGGAAAACCAAATTGTACTCAAGTAATGTATTCCTTGGAGAAGTTAATATTAAAAGGGGAATCTTCCAAGGTGACTCGTTTTCTCCGTTACTATTTGTAATTGCACTAATATCCATAACAATGACACTTAGAAAAGTTAAGATGGGTTACCGATGTGGAAAGAAAATGAATGACCTGTAATTGTTTGGGAAAATTAGATTCCTTTACCAAACAGATAGATTCCTTTACCAAAACAGTCCAGAATTGTGGTAGGGACATCAGTATGGAATTTGAGATTACCAAATGCTCAGTTGTTGGCACTCCGTCACTTACGACGTCGAGGATTCCAGTTGATCCGATCAACGGAACAACCTGCTCGTGAAATTAACGTGCAAGTAGCTGAGCACTCCACAGACACGTGTACCCTTAACGTAGTTCTCGGGGAGATTCAGCGTGACACAGAGTGTGACAAGGCTGACCCTTTGAATTACAGGCACAACAGAAATAGGAAGAAAGAGTGAGAGAAAGTTGTGGTGGAAGAGTACAGCAGGGTTTGCCACCATCCCCTGCCGGAGCCTCGTGGAGCTTTTAGGTGTTTTTCGCTCAATAAGCACTCACAACGCCCGGTCTGGGAATCGAAACCGCAATCCTATGACCGCGAGTCGGCTGCCCTAACCACTGGGCCATTGCGCCTCCACGCCAAATGCTCAGTACTTAATATGAAAAGAAGGAAGAAAGCAGCCTGCAAAGGATTGCGGTTACCATCAGGAGAGACCATGGGTTAGGGTTATAGATATTTAAGGATTTTGGAGCTGGATGACATTCTACACAGAGAAATAAAAGTCAAGGTGAGCGAGGCATATCAAGAAAGAGTGAAGATGGTGTTGAAATCCAACCTGAAAGCCAGAAATTTGATCACGCAATGAATATCTGGGCAGTTGTGGTGGTCAGATATAGTGTGTCCGTCCTCCAATGGACTAAGGAGGAAATATCAACACTGAATAGAAGGACGAAAAGGTTGATGATGCTGCATGGGGAGCTACACCCTAAAGCAAACATAAACAGACTGTATATAAAAAGAAAGAATGTATAAGAAGTGAAAGGAGAACGCTTGCCGAGTATTTGATAAATAGTGATGAAGACCTGTTGCAGTATGCCGTAAAAGATATGGGTGTAAACGCAGATGAAATGATGGGCTTTTATGCACGACATCATTGTTGAGAGGAAAAATATTTGGATTTACTTCGAAAAACTCTCACGCAGATACTTATTCTCTTATTCTATTGTTCATATATATATATATATATATATATATATATATACTTTATTTAAAAGCAGCAGAAATATAACAAAAAAACCGTTACTCTGAGTTTCACACAAAAACTGTCCGATGAACGGGAACGTGAAACTCAGAGTAACAGTCTTTTGTTATATTTCTGCTGCTTTTAAATAAAGCATATTACTCTACCTCTGGTATTTGAGTACTCTTTTTTCCACCTTGTTGCACATTTCATGTGCTTACTCTGGTATATATATATATATATATATATATATATATATATATATATATATATATATATATATATATATATATATATATATATATATATATTATAAGGGAGGCAGGGAGAGAGAGAGAGATAGAGAGAGAGAGATAGAGAGAGAGAGCAAGGGACGAAGAGAGCAGGAGAGGGAGGGAGGGAGAAAGTGAAAGTGAGACAGAGGGAGAGAGAGAGAGAGGTTGAGAGCAAACACAAGAGAGAGAGAGAGAGAGAGAGACAGACAGAAAGTTTTTGTGTATGTGAATGTGAGATGGACAGTATGTGTCTGAGACAGAGTGTGAGAGAGGGAGAGAAACAGGGAGAGAGGGAGAGAAACAGGGAGAGAGGGAGGGAGGGAGAGAAAGAGAGAGAGAGAGAAAGAGATAGTGTGTCTGTGTGCACATGCATGTGAGAAGTGATAGAGAGAGACAGAAAGAGAGTGAGTGTATGTGTGTGCACATGTATGTGAGAGATGATAGGAGAGAGAGAGAGAGAGAGAGAGAGAGAGAGAGAGAGATAGAGAGTGAGAGAGAGAGAGAGAGAGAGAGAGAGAGACCAACTGACGGGGAGGGAGAGTTAGTCTTCTGAATTTAAAGTGAAGGAAAAGGAAAAATTCATGAAATAAGAGGTTGACATTTGAAAACTTAATTGTTGATTATTATATGCCGGAAGTGTGCTTAGAATATTAAGTGGTCCTTTATAAGAACTGTGAGGGTCTGTCAGACTCGTTGAAGGGTTTGTGAGGGCTGAGAAGGTGTGCTGGTGTGAGAAATATGTAAAGTTTGGGAAAGTCTGTGAGGTCTGCAATGGTTGCAAGAGTTCAAAAAATTGCAAGGGTATGTAAGGGCCAGTAAGGGTCTCTCTGTGTGCATCCAGTGGAGTGTTTGTCTGTTAAGGACATCAGGGTCTGTAAGTGTTGTCAACTTTGCCTTTCATCCATTCAGGGATCAATAAAATAGGGCACTGGGATTGACTAGTCCCTTCTACCAAATTCGGCCCTTGTGAATTTAGTAGAAAGGATTATAATAATAATAATAATAATAATAATAATTATTATTATTATTATTATCATCATCATTATTATTATTATTATTATTATTATTATTATTAATTATTATTATTATTATTATTATTATTATTATTATTATTATTATTATTATTATTATTGAGTGAGAGAGCAGTGCATACCATCAAAGTGATGCTGGGGTAAAATATACGAAACCCAATATACCCTTCATGATCACCCGTCTGATAAGGGTACACCAGGCACATGCATCACAACCATATGTGCGTGACATGGTGATCTCACATCAAAACAAACAGCTCATGACCTCGCAGGTGGGGCCCAGTTAGAATTTTCTTCAGGTCAAGTAGCCCATCCCGTTCAAAAGGTCCCTGAATAAGGGTTGTTTAAGGATGTTGAACAAAACATCCATGTTTCCAGAGAGGAATTATCCAAACCCCAAAGAATTCCTCTCAACACATGACTATGATGCTCCCCCACTACTTCTGCTCATGATCAGAGATGCACATATCGTCAGCCACCAAGGGACATGCTCAGCTGGTTAAGGTCAAACAACTGACAAGCAAATCTGTCGTATTGAGCAGAATATTTGCTGTAGCCCATCTTTTATACCAAGACAAAACAATGTACTTAATGACACTTCCAATCAATTAAGATCAGAAGCCATGGGAGCCACTGCCTGGTACTGCATCAGGGCATTTATCATCATCATCATCATCATTATTATTATTATTATTATTATTCTCATTATTATTATTATTAATTACAAATTTAAGGCAGTGAGCTGGCAGAATTGTTTCTGCACCGGACAAAATTGCTTGGTGGCACTTCTGTATGTTCTGAGTTCAAATCCTGCCAAGGCCATCTTTCCCCTTCAGGATCAATGAAATAAGTGCTAGTTAGGTACTGGGCTCGATGTAACGAACTAGCCCCTCCCCTCAAAATTTCCAACCTTGCGCCTAGAGTAGAAAGGATTTTTAAGGCGGCGAGCTGGCTGAAATGTTAGCATGCCAGGCGAAATGCTTAGCGGTATTTCGTCTGCCGTTACGTTTTGAGTTCAAATTCCGCCGAGGTCGACTTTGCCTTTCGGGGTCGATAAATTAAGTACCAATTACACACTGGGGTCGATCTAACCGACTTAATCCCTTTGTCTGTCCTTGTTTGTCCCCTCTGTGTTTAGCCCCTTTTGGGCAATAAAGAAATAAGAAAGGATTATTATTTGCAAACTTAACTTACAAAATTTTCAATTAATCAACAAAAACTATTTTTAGAATGAATTTTTTTTTTATTTAGTTAAAATATTTATAGAGTCTTCCCAGAAATATTATTTATACAAGTTAAATAAATTATTAAATAAATTATTAAAGCCGTACAAGTTGTTTGGCAATTAAAGTGTTTATTTCACTCATTTTTTCCATTATAAATTCTCTGTTGGAACAGATTTTTCAATGTAAAACATTTCATTCTTAATTAAGGCTATAATGGTTGTTTGGTCTTTATATATGAAAATAATTCTTGTTTTTGGAATGGAAGCCCTTGAAGCAGATAAAGTTACAGATAATAACATACTCTTTACTCTTTTACTTGTTTCAGTCATTTGACTGCAGCCATGCTGGAGCACCGCCTTTAGTTGAGAAAATCGACCCCTGGACTTATTCTTTGTAAGCCTAGTACTTATTCTATCGATCTCTTTTTGCCGAACCACTAAAAGTTACGGGGTCATAAACACACCAGCATTGGTTGTCAGGCGATGGTGGGGGGGGGGGACGAACGCAGATACACAAACACACATATCTACATCATCATCATCATCATCGTTTAAC
>NC_142957.1:7577692-7580192 GCF_046866305.1 Octopus bimaculoides | reverse complement strand
GAGCATATTCTAGAAGAACTTTGTTGTTGATTGGTCGATGGGAATGGCATGGGGTTTGGAGAATGGCAAAGAGGTTTTTGTTGTTGTTGTTGATTATATAGGTCTAGCAGTAGATGCTGTTTTTTAACCCCAGGTTAGTCCTAAACCAGCAGATCTCTAATTCAAGACACCGTGTATCTAGGACTACATCAGTCCTGATCCAGCAGATCTATGATCAGTGACGTTCCAGTTGTGACCATCCTGTCATTTATTCAGGCATAGTGTATCTAGGACTACATTATCTAATGTGTCCTTCCTTGCTTAGCCCCGGGTCAGTCCTGATCCAGCAGATCTATGATCAGTGATGTTCCAACTGTGACCATCCTGTCTTTTATTCAGGCATAGTGTATCTAGGACTACATTATCTAATGAGTCCTTCCTTGCTTAGCCCCGGGTCAGTCCTGATCCAGCAGATCTATGATCAGTGATGTTCCAACTGTGACTATCCTGTCTTTTATTCAGGCATAGTGTATCTAGGACTACATTATCTAATGTGTCCTTCCTTGCTTAGCCCCAGGTCAGTCCTGGTCCAGCAGATCTATGATCAGTGACGTTCCAGTTGTGACCATCCTGTCTTTTATTCAGACATAGTGTATCTAGGACTACATTATCTAATGTGTCCTTCCTTGTTGTTGTTTAACCCCAGGTCAGTCCAGATCAAGACAGACCTATGATCAAAGATACTCAAGCTGTGGCCATCCTGTATTTTACTGAAACCTAGTGTATCTTGGATTACATTATCTAATGTGTTGTTGTTTGGCTCTTAAGTAAATATTAATCTACTTGACCTATAATTAAAGATGCTCCATTTGTGACCATCCTGTTGTTTATTCAAACATAGTGCATCTAGGTCTACATTATCTAATGTGTCCTTCCTTGTTGTTGTTTAGCCCCAGGTCAGTCCAGATCAAGACAGGCCTATGATCAAATATGTTCTAGCTGCGACCATCCTAGTGTATCTAGGACTCCATTATCTAATGATCCACCTAAATTGTATTCAGTCATTCCAGTCTTGTAAATGAGTTTCTTTTTTTATTTATTTAAATATAATACATCATGAGGTGCATTAGCTAAAATGTCCCTCCTTTATTAGAACGTTTGGCTGGTATTTCTAGCAGTCAGAACAACCACAGAGGTGGTCAGTTATGGGCTTCACTGAAAACATAAAGAACACGCACCTTGCTCATTTTCAAACTCACACACACAAAAACAAACACACACACAAACACACACACAAATACACAAACACACATGCACACACGCACACACACACACACACATGTACATACCTAAATATGTAAACACACACATACCCATGCACACACACACACACGGTCATCTATCTATTTATGTGTCTATCTATCTATCTATCTATCTATCTATCTATCTATTTATCTATCTATCTATATCTATATATACATATATATCTGTCTATCTATCAGGAGTGGCTGTGTGGTAAACAGCTTGCTTACCAACCACATGGTTCTGGGTTCAGTCCCACTGCATGGCACCTTAGGCAAGTGTCTTCTGCTATAGCCTCAGGCTGACCAAAGCCTTGTGAGTGGATTTGGTAGACGGAAACTGAAAGAAGCCCATCGTATATATATATATATATATATAATTATTACAAATTAAAAGGGTAAAGGTTTATCAATTTATTAATTTATTAATAAATCAACAATTAATAATTTTTACCAAGCCCTTCGGTATATGGTGAAGCAAATGTTTGCTGATCCCTTAATTATATATATATATATATATATATATATATATATATATATATATATATATATATGTATATGTATGTGTGTATATGTGTTTGTCCCCCCAACATTGCTTGACAACCGATGCTGGTCTGTTTACGTCCCCGTAACTTAGCGGTTCGGCAAAAGAGACCAATAGAATAAGTACTAGGCTTACAAAGAATAAGTCCTGGGATCGATTTGCTCGTATATATATATATATATATATATATATATATATATATATATATAATTTTTATAAGTAATATTCTAAAAGAAATATTCTAAAAGAATATATAACTGAACTTATGTTGAGTGCTCAATTATCTTGAGCAAATAAATGTGTATATATGTGTTTTTATATCATTAATAAATTCGTAGAACTCATCAATAATATATTCAGGAAATCAATATTTAATATTTTGAAAGATATATATATATATATATATATATATCATCATCATCATCATCATCATCGTCGTTTAAAGCGGACGTTAAACGACGATGATGATGATGATGATGATGATGATGATGATGATGATATATATATATATATATATATATATATATATATATATATATATTATATGTATGTATATATACATATTTGTATATACAAATCTGTATGGTAAATGGTAAAGAGTAAATGGTAAAGACCCCCTTCGGTCATGGCTGACCATGGGATTGCACCTAGAAAGTTCCTGTTCGAAGCACAAGTC
>NC_142957.1:7560192-7572692 GCF_046866305.1 Octopus bimaculoides | reverse complement strand
TAGATTCCTTGGAAGAAAGCAGCGAATGCATACGAAAACTAGGATGGAAAAAAACGAACAATGTTACGCAAATGCAATAAAAATAATAACAGGTCATAACAACAGGTGTCTTTTGATTAAGATGAATTAAATTAACCTGGCGTGTGTGGAAATAAAGCCAGCTTAATTTGATTCGTCCTTAGTCAAATTTGGACATACGATAGTTTAACATAATAGCAAGTGTTTATAAGCGGTTAAAAAACACACAAAAACCGTTAGATTCACTTCAACATTTAATTTTAATTTGCCAAAATATTTTCGTCGCTTTGAGACCGCGACCTGTTCACTGACAAAATTCCGTGCTGCGTCTGAGAAAGTAACAGTTAATTCATGATGTATGTATATATGTATGTATGTATGTATGTATGCATGTATGTATGTACGTACATACATATGTATGTATGTATGTATGTGTGTAAATAATATAAACAATATATATATATATATATATATATATATATATATATATATATATATATATATATATATATATACATATATATATATATATACATACATACATACAACCTTCGAGAGAGTAACAGTCACATATACAACTTGAACAGATACACGTATCAGTACATAAGCATATGTTCACATGTACATACACATACACACACACACACAGACATGTCTACATACTTTCATACCTAAATACTCACATACATACATAAGTACATACATACATGCGTATAGGCATGCATACACATGTACACATATGCATACATATGTATGTACCTACATACATACATGCATACATACATACATACACACATACATACATACATACATACATACATACATACATATCATGAACTAACTGTTATTTTCTCAGACGCAGCATGGAATTTTATCAGTGAACAGGTCACAGTTTCAAAGCATCGAAAATATTTTGACAAATTAAATTTAAATTACGGAGATGTACTTGCATAGCAAGTGACCTGATCTGAGCTCGTGAGCTGGAACGAAAACAATTGCAGCATGGAAGGTGTTTATAAGCCATTTTAAGAAACACACAAAAACTGTTAGATTCACTTCAACATTTAAATTTAATTTGCCAAAATATTTTCGTCGCTTTGAGACCGCGACCTGTTAGCACAGAATTTTGTCAGTGAACAGGTAGGAAGTTGATCCGGAACATTTTTCGAAGGTCCACCACTGGTGATGAAAGTTGGTGCTACCGAATCTGGAGATGTGGAAGAGGTGAAGAAATAAAACAATGGAGGCGTTACAAGGTATCACTTCGCAAGAGTTTCAGGACTGCTTCGAACAGTAGAAAATGCTTCTGGGCCAACGCTCTGCTTCAAATGGGGGAATACTTTGAAGGTGATAACAGTATAAACATGTAAAGCTGAGTGGATGAAATAACATCGTCAAATACCGGTTTCTTTGAGGTTTTTGTTTGTGTTGGCACTCCGTCGCTTACGACGTCAAGGGTTCCAGATTTCAGGTGGACTTCAGTTCCGGATTCAAAGCAAAGAAGGGGCAAATACGTGAAGAAGGAAGATTTAATGAGAGTTGTTGGATCTGCGAGAAAGTCGGACATAAAAGAGAAAGCTGTTTAGAGAAGAAAGAACAAGAGATGGCTGGAATTGTTGGTATTGTGGGAAGCCAGGACATAAGATGGAAGACTGTTACAGCTTGAAGAGAGAGCAAAGACAGGACGGTAGTAAAAAGCTCACACTTAGGAGAGAGTATTGTTGGCACTCCGTCGCTTACGACTTCGAGGGTTCCAGTTGATCTGATCAACGGAACAGCCTGCTCGTGAAATTAACGTGCAAGTGGCTGAGCACTCCACAGACATGTGTACCCTTAACATAGTTCTCGGGGGGATATTCAGCATGACACAGTTTGACAAGGCTGACCGTTTTGAATTAAAGGCACAACAGAAACAGGAAGTAAGAGTGAGAGAAAGTTGTGGAGAGAAAGTTGTGGAGAGAAAGTTGCCGGAGCCTTGTGGAGATTTTAGGTGTTTTCGCTCAATAAACACTCAGAATGCCTGGTCTGGGAATCTAAACCGCGATCATATGACCGCGAGTCCGCTGCCCTAACCACTGGGCCATTGCGCCTCCACTTCTTTTGGGCACCCCCTCATATATACACCAACAGGTCCTATATATTGTATATATGTGTGAACATGTGTGAATTGTGAAATAAACTCTCTCTGTATTGGTTTATTGGTTTTCTGCAGAATAAGGCCTTGATTTCTTTGAATTCACAATTAACATGGGTCCCCACATATTTTCTTGTAGGTTCTTTCATTTTAAAACTTTATCCACTATGTTACTTTTTTTTTATTGCCATTTTATTTCATTTCATTTCATTAACTCTTTTATTATCATCCCAGTTACCCTGTTTTATTGTCACCAATTTCTTTTATGACTATTTCATTGTATTTCGTTTAAGTATTTCACAAGTTACTTTAATACCATGTTACATTTGCTGTGTTAGCTACACATATACAAAGAACTTTGGTGTCATTAATATCGCTATCCGTTTACGTAACTATTAGTCTAGAAAGAAGTCTCTAAGGCGGCGAGCTGGCAGAATCGTTAGCACAGCAGGTAAAATGCATAGCAGCATTTTACCTGTCTTTATGTTCTGAGTTCAAATTCCACTGAGGTCAACATTGCCTTTCATCCTTTTGAAGGTCAAAAATATAAGTACCAGTTGAGCCCTGGGGTTGTCAGTCTAATTGAACTTGCTGGCCTTGTGCCAAAAATGCTGAAGTTATTGCATGCTAATAAGTTATTAACGACTTAATGTTAATGATATGAGAATGTTCTCAGCCTTGGTTGTTGACACATTTTGCTCTGATATTCACACGATTCTGTCTAGTCCTGATCCAGAAGATCTATGATTAGCCTTAAAGCATTTAGATTACTCTGTCAAATGGAATGCATATTTAATCACATTGTTTTGAATTAATCATGCATTTTCTCATTGCTTTGAGATTTTGATAATGTAATTGCTTATTATTAGCATTAAATAGCTGCCAAGATCAACTTTGCCTTTTATCCTCTCGGGGTCAATGAATTAAGTACCAGTGAAATATTTGGGTCGATGTAATGGACTAGTCTTCTCCCCCAAAATTTCGGGCCTTGTGTCTATAGTAGAAAGGATTATTATCCCTATCCGTTTCCCTAACTCTTTGCCAAGAAAGAAGTACCCAAGGGTTGTTGCTAGAGGGGATTTGCAGCCAAGAAAGAAACAATGTATGTGCAGGTGTACAAGTGGTGGCCAATGTATGAAGGAAAAAAACACAAATGTGTGGTAAGTAGCTTGCTTACCAACCACATGGTTCCGGGTTCAGTCCCACTGCGTGGCACCTTGGGCAAGTGTCTCCTACTATAGCTTCGGGTCGACCAAAGCCTTGTGAGTGCATTTGGTAGACGGAAACTGAAAGAAGCCTGTCATATGTATATATATATATATATATATATATATATATATATATATATATATATTTATATATATATATGTATGTGTTTGTGTGTCTGTGTTTGTCCCCCCTGACATCGCTTGACAACCAATGCTGGTGTGTTTACGTCCTCGTAACTTAGCGGTTCTGCAAAAAGAGACCGATAGAATAAGTACTAGGCTTACAAAGATCAAGTCCTGGGGTTGATTTGCTCGACTAAAGGCGGTGCTCCAGCATGGCCGCAGTCAAATGACTGAAACAAGTAAAAGAGTAAAAGAGTGTATTCGCAAGCCAATTTAATTTCTAAGCCCGAGTCAATAAATTTAGTAAAGTGAATGTGTATTCGCAAACTGATTTAATTTCTGTCAACTCTGACTTCAAGTATGTAATTACAGCCAATAATTCAGGCTCCTTTTATTGAACCTGGTCGTAGTTGATTTATTTTCCTTCAGTGTCTGGTAGTCGTCTTAGAGGTGTCCTATGTCAAAAAATATTATTCATAGCAGATGTTACAGCCTGAGTTGTCATCTATTCTTTTACTTTTTTACTTGTTTCAGTCATTTGACTGCGGCCATGCTGGAGCACCGCCTTTAGTCGAGCAAATCAACCCCAGGACTTATTCTTTGTAAGCCTAGTACTTATTCTATCGGCCTCTTTTGCCAAACTGCTAAGTTACGGGGACGTAAACACACCAGCATCAGTTGTCAAGCGATGTTAGGGGGGACAAACACACACACACAAACACACACACACAAACACACACACACATATACAAACATACGACGGGCTTCTTGCAGCTTCCGTCTACCAAATCCACTCGCAAGGCTTTGGTTAGCCCGAGGCTATAGCAGAAGACACTTACCCAAAGTGCCACGCAGTGAGACTGAACCCGGAACCATGCGGTCGGTAAGCAAGCTACTTACCACACAGCCACTCCTGCGCCTCTATAATCGTAAAAATTAAAAGTAATTCAAATTCAATGTTTTCTTGAAAAAATGAATTTCTGTAGAGATTATAAGTATCTGCGTAAGTGTGTGTGTGTGTGTGTATGCACATGCACATGGACACACATGTGGATGAGGCGTATGTGTGTGTATGTGCGAATATACTTGGGTCTGTATATATCTTTATATGATGTCTTAGCAGTTCAACAAATTGTCATCGACAAAAGTCAGGCAGTGTTACTAAGAGGGCAATATGTCGAGTAAAATTGTTTTCGGTATTACTCCAGCATGGCCGCAGTCCAATGACTGGCACCAGTAAAACAACTACGAAACCCTCACCATTGTGATTGTAGTTATCTTGTGTTCTTCTCTGTATCAGGACAAAATTTTAGCTGCCCCACCCTCACCCCCCACTGCCAATGCCCATAATTTCTGTCAGTTTCACAAATTATGGATTCAGCCATTTTTGTCATTCTTTTTCTTAGTCTTTGATGACAATGTCCAGCCTCTTGACGGTAACGTTTAACACCATTATCTTGCCGGCTCACAGCTGTTGTTATTTCTGTCTTTTCACACACACACAGACACACACACACACACACACACATACACACGCGCGTGCAGATACTTACACATGCACACATACATACATACATACATGCACGCATACATACATACCATACATACATGCACACGCACATGCATAAACACATACATGCATATGCAAACATATGATAACACTCACACACACATATACATGCATGCATATACATATACATACACATACATACATATACACAATATATATATGTGTATATCTATGCGTGTAAATATATGCATATGCATATACATATACATTTACAAACACGCACACATATATGTATGTATGTATTTATATTCACACACACACACACACACACACACACACACATGTACACACATCCCACACACATCTGTTTCTGTTGCTGCATCATTCATCATTCTTTCAAGTCGACAGTTTCTTGTCATTTCGTTTTATCGTTTCCTTAAAAAGCAACAGATACACTCCATTCATGCCCTCCACTTCAAGCAACAGCGAAGATAAGAAACCCACATCTTTACTGATAACTTTATTGAAACCATATTAGCTTTGGCACTTCTCCTATTTTCTTTTGCCCTTTTGGTATGATTCCAAGGTTTGCCAAGAGCGGAAAATGATGAGAAGCACAGCCACACACTTTGCTCTGCTGTCATTCTTTCATAATGGTTTGCATGGTTCCTGGCTAATGACATCATTCCTCCATATCTGGGTACCATTTAAGACCCGTGATAAGGCAGTTTGAACAGGGTGTTTGTTAACATAAGACCCTTTAAACCTCCCAACACTGCAGTAGCTCTAGTTTTCACACTTACAAAGAATAAGTTCCGGGGTCGATTTGCTCGACTAAAGGCAGTGCTCCAGCATGGCCACAGTCAAAATGACTGAAACAAGTAAAAGAGTAAAAGAGTAGTAAATTCTCACGCGACTGAGAAGCAATATCAGAAACACTTGGTGGTTCATCTGGTGCAGATACCCTTGGAGAAATAACAAGAGAAACATGAAAGTGTGATAGAAAGAATTTTTAAAAAGTTCTTGGTGTAAGTGCCATTTATACTGAAGTACCTAAAGCAGAAAAAAAAAAATAATAATGCTGTAGTACTGCAAAAACTGTGACCTCTCAATGCAGAGTAGCAGCCACCCAACCTAGAGAGACTCTTTGATCTCTGAACTGTGCACCCTATTGAGTAATGATACTCCAAGAGATTATTTGGAGGAATCCTATTTTGGCCGCTTGCATTGAGGATCATACTCTTTCGGTCACCACTCATCTCAATCTACGTCTCAAAAAACATCTTTGAAGATATTGACTAGATGTCTTGGAAATATAGGGTTTGCAGTCTATACTAAAAGGGTAACTATGAGACAATAGCAAAAATACTTGCATAAGAAGTCTTTAGACATCCTGGATTAGTACAGAAACACCAAGATAAGCAGGAGAAAGACACTAAAATCGTTCAGCCATGGGATATAATAGCTACACATCTATAACTATAGATCGCTGGTTGTCTGCCAAGACTTCCCAGAAATCAGAATATTATTTGTGATTGAGTGTGTGTTAGCTTTTAACTAGTTTGGTATTTTGGTGCCTCTGGGTAATTGTTACTCTGTCAGTGCTGCTGTTGAGAAAAGTTATCCTCGATTATTAATGAGCCAACAACCATACATACATACATACATACATGATGGCCGTCCATTCGTGACCGAGAAAGTCCATTGCTGACCTTCAGGAACATTGTGCGCTCTAGGACTAACTTACATTTTGCATTTGCGGCTCCGTTGGTGGCTAATGAGCCCTGCTCTTGACAAGCATACACGACTGCAAACATTGCACACCAAGCTTTCCCCATTCACTATACAAGCCGTGCGCTTTATACATACATACATATATACATATATACATACATACATACATACATGATGGCCGTCCACTCGTAACCAAGGAAGTCCATTTCCAACCTTCAGGAACATTGTGCGCTCTAGGACTAACTTATATTTTGCATTTGCGGCTCCGTTGGTGGCTAATGAGCCCTGCTCTTGACAAGCATACACAACTGCAAACATTGCAGACCAAGCTTTCCCCATTCACTATACGAGCCGTGCGCTTTATACATACATACATACATACATACATACATACATACATATATATACATACATACATACATACATACATGATGGCCGTCCACTCGTGACCAAGGAAGTCCATTGCTGACCTTCAGGAACATTGTGCGCTCTAGGACTAACTTATATTTTGCATTTGCGTCTCCGTTGGTGGCTCATGAGCCCTGCTCTTGACAAGCATATACAACTGCAAACATTGCAGACCAAGCTTTCTCCATTCACTATACGAGCCATGCACTTTCGCGCAGCTCGCTTAAGTTCTTCATGCTGGATACGTGCTCTCTCAAAAGTGTCGATCCCCTCCTTAACCTGCTTCCTCCATCCGTGGCGATGACAGGCATTGTTCTCCCATTCAGTGTCCTGCATATCACAGGCCTTTAATGAGGACTTGACACAGTCCTTAAAGCGCAGCCTTGGTTTCTGCCGGAGTCTCCTTCCATTCATATACATACATACAAAGCTAAAGATCAGTGACAAAGAGAATGCCTATGCTGAACTATTGAGAAACCTGCAGTTACTCTATCCAGATTACAAGTTCAGGTTTATACCTGTAATTATTGGAGCTCTGGGATATATAACACACAGCCTAAATATGAATCTTGAGAAATTAGGCTTCTCAAAACCAGAAAGGAGAAAGCTGATTCGAAGACTACAGATCCAATCCATCACAGGAACTGTAAAAATCTTTAAAACTTTCCAGAAGTTTATCATTTAAATATATATGAGCATGTTTAGATATGCAACTATATGCATGAGAATACATAGATAAAGCAAAACATACAAATCTGCATGGATACATACATGTATACATGATGGCTGCCCCCTCGTTATCGAGTATGGCCATTGCACGAGGCTTATCTGTTATCGGTGCTGTGATCGAATGTGACTTTTTAGCCCAGCTAAAGATCTACAATGACTTGTACTGAATTGGCAGCTAAAACCTTTACCAGCAATAGCTGGTTGTAGTTGTAATTGGGCTTCATGTACCTTTGCATGTCGTGTAAGTCCTCCCTCCGAATTACACTCCCTTCTGCATAGCATACCTGACAGATATGATTAGTATGGTGTGTAGCACCACCACCAGTGGCCTGGTTGTCAATCATCTGTCAGTACTGCTGTTGAGAAAAATCATACA
The DNA here is from genome assembly GCF_046866305.1 of Octopus bimaculoides. NCBI lineage: Eukaryota > Metazoa > Mollusca > Cephalopoda > Octopoda > Octopodidae > Octopus > Octopus bimaculoides. Next base: position 7,564,452 of record NC_142957.1, on the reverse strand, counting down.
TACATACATACATACATAAACGAACTGCCTCAACAAAAACCTGGAAAAATTAGGGTTCTCAAAACCTGAAAGAAAAAGGCTGATTAGAAGACTACAGATTCAAGCCATCAATGGAACTGTAAAGATATGTAAAACTTTCCAAAAATTTAGCACATAAATACATATGCATGCATCTAGACATAAAAACGCATCCATAAAACAAACATACAAATCTGCGCATACACTAACACCAAATACTGCACACACACACACACACACACATATGCACAAATACCTAGATGATGTTGATAAAAGTTCCAATGAAGGAGCCTTGAATCTATGTTAGAGTCCGGCTCTTTCTCTATGGACAAGAAATACAGAAATGAAACTGATTGATATACATACACATACATACATACAAACATTCAAAAATATCCTGTTGTTGATGTTGAAATTCCATTGAAGGAGCCTTGGATCTAGGTTAGAAACCGGTTCTTTCGCTATTGGCAAGAAATCTTGAAATAAAATTGAATAATCACACATACACACACACACATACACACCACACACACACACACACACACACACACACACACACATTGGTGCAGGCGTGGCTCTGTGGTAAGAAGCTTGCTTCCTAACCACTTGGTTCCGGGTTCAGTCCCACAGCGGGACACCTTGGGCAAGTGTCTTCTACTATTGGCTCGGGCCGATCAAAACCTTGTGACTGAATTTTGTAGATGGAAACTGAAAGAAACCCGTCGTATACATGTGTGTGTGTGTGTGTGTGTGTGTGTGTGTGTGTGTGTGTGTGTGTGTGTGTGTGTGTGTGTGTGTGTGTGTGTGTGTATTTATGTGAGTGTGTCTTTGTGACTGTGTTTGCCCCCTCACCATCACTCGACAGTCGATGTTGATGTGTTTATGGCCCCATAACTTAGCGGTTCGGCAAAAGGACAAAAAAAAACAATAGAATAAGTACTAGGTTTACAAAGAATAAGTCCTGGGATTGATTTTTTTAGACTAAAAAAAATCCTTCCAGCATGGCCATCATCAAACAGATAAAAAAAAAATAAAAGAATATAAATATATAAATAAACGGCGGTGCATCAGCATGGCCGCAGCTCGAAGCTGAAGCTATAAAAGAAGAAAAAAAGAATACGAACACACACAACATATGCATGTCCTTACAGTATATGTCAAGTCTCTGACCATAATTGGCATTAATTGGTAGGGGAATAGGGGAGGAGAAGGAGAGAGGGGAGGGCCTTTTGTTCCTGTCTTTTCCTCTTGTTTCTTTCATATGCCTTCTACTACTGTATATATAACCATACACATATATGTTTATGTATGTGTGTATTCATACTACATACATACATACGTACATATATATATATATATATATATATATATATATGTGTGTGTGTGTATATATATATATATATATATATATATATATATATATATATATATATATATATATATATATATATATATGTATGTATATATATATGTATATATATGTGTATGTATATATATCTGTGTGTGCATATATTTATGTATGTGTGTGTGTTGGTATGTACGTATCATGTAGGTAGTGGTGAGGTTCAGTTAAGTAGGATGTAGGTAGCAGGAACCACTTATGTATGTGCAAATGGTTGACTGTAGAAACAGCCATTATCTAAAATGGATACTTTTGCTGAAGACTTACTTAGAAATTTGGTTTTGTACTTTTTGAATATCTAAATTTCATTTGTTATTCTGTGAACGTTGATGGGATAAAAATTAAGGTTTGAAAAATAAAATCAAGCCACAAAGTTTTTAACGTGGTCAGTAATGTAGCCATCTTTGCTTGTCTTCTGTTTATTCCGATCTTTTCTATTTGGCTCACACTTTTAAATTCCTTCAATTTTGTTGCTATTGATTTCAAACTTGGTGTATTTGTGTAGTTTTATATGCTAATTATGGAAGTAAAATTCATTTTTAGCCATAAATTTATAAATAAAGAGTTTTTCCACCACAAATATTCACCCTTTTTTTAATGGTCAAACAGTCTAGATCCAGTCTTTCACACCTACCCTACAATGACATTCTAAAAATAAACAACTACATCATTGAAATCTCAATGCCATGAGATAATGCATGGTTAGTTCAAAATAATGAGGATAAATAAAGATTACATTTGACAGAGTAATCTGAATGCTAAAGGGTTACACATACATAAGACATAGTGTGTGGTTTGAGTGGAACTTGACTGCTATTTCTAACAGGACTAGCCACCATGCAGGGGTCTCATTCATTGCTTCATATATATATATATATATATATATATATATATATATATACACACACACGTATGTATGTATGTACGTGTATGTATGTGTGTATATATATATATATATATATATGTTCCTTTCGAGTGTTGGGCCTCATGGAGGCAATGTCCGAGACCTTTGGCATTACATCGTGCTTGAGAAGAAGTCGCATCAAGCCGAGCAAAATCGCAGTCGTGGCAGATACTGGTGTCACGCAAACGGCACCTGTGTCAGTGGCACATAAAAGCACCCATTACACTCTCGGAGTGGTTGGCATTAGGAAGGGCAAGAAAACCATGACAAATCAGACATATTTTCTACACTGCCACAGGTTGTATCAAAGGAAGTCCAAACAGTTCATCTGGGGGAAAATGGATCAGTGAAAGACCTGTGTCTCATCCAGGAGGAGAGCTTTTTCTCTCGCCCACATCATGAAACTGACTTAAGCACGGGATCCTAGTCAGCTGCTAATCTGTGTGTGTGTGTGTGTGGTGATTGGGGTGGTTGAAGTAGTGGTTGTAGTGGGGTAGTTGTTGTGGTGGTGATGGTTGCAGTAATGTTGGTGGTTGAAGTGGTGATGGTTGTGGCTATGGTGCTTCTAGTCGCAGTGGTTGTTGTAGTGGTGGAGTTAGTGATGATTGGGGTTGTGGTGGTGAAGGTAGAGGGTCGGTGATGGTTGTAGTTTTGGTGGAGGTTGTGGTTGTGGGACCAGTTATTGTTGTGGTGGTTGGGGCTGTAGTATTGGTAGTGGTTGTGGTGGTGAAGGTAGAGGGTCGGTGATGGTTGTAGTTTTGGTGGAGGTTGTGGTTGTGGGACCAGTTATTGTTGTGGTGGTTGGGGCTGTAGTATTGGTAGTGGTTGTGGTGGTGAAGGTAGAGGGTCGGTGATGGTTGTAGTTTTGGTGGAGGTTGTGGTTGTGGGACCAGTTATTGTTGTGGTGGTTGTGGCTGTAGTATTGGTAGTGGTTGTATTGGTAGTGTTGATAGTAGTGGTAGTGGTGACTGTCGTGGAGTGGTGGTGGTGGTTGTAGTTGAGGTGCTAGGGACATTTGCTTGCAAAACAGTTTTGCATAATTAATTAACTAATTAGGAGACATTTTATACAGTCCACTAATAAGCAGACATTTAGCTTTAGAGAAGTATTTAATTAGACATATTTAATTAAACAAATATCTAATTTGACAAACAAACAAACAGGTAAGTTTTAGTAATTTTTAAAATGGCTTCTGGAATATTTCTGGTAAAAAGAAACAAATAGTCGCAGGAGTGGCTGTGTGGTAAGAAGCTTTCTTCCCAACCACATGGTTCCATGTTCAGTCACACTGCGTGCCACCTTGGGCTGACTTCAAAATCTGGAGCCTTAGTCTAACCACAATTGCAAAGCCAACATCCAGAGGCTTGTTTCAGTGTTCTTGCTATTCACCAGTCTGGAGTAGTTTGGCTTGCTAGCTGTCGATGCTTATTTGCCTTTGAAAACTTATAGAATTTCGAGTTAAATAAATTCACTGATCTACAAAATTAGAAATATTGCATTTCTAAATCTCTCAGAGAGACATAATGACTCTGAAACTAGTCTCTGGATGCTGGCTTCGGTGGGTTGAGGTGCTTATCTTCCCCGTTTGAAAAGTTAAGGACACAGAACACTTGTGTCATATAGCCAACTGGAAACGATGTTTCCTGGGGCTAAATAGCAGTAGCATTTTTCCTTTTCCTGGGACTGCCACGTTAAGTTGGCAACAAACCATCACTTTATTGTGCTGCTACTGTATATGTCTCTCTAGGAGATTTAGAAATGTAATATTTCTAATTTTGTAGATCAGTGAATTTATTTCACTTGAAATTCTATAAGTTTTCAAAGGCCAAGCTACTCCAGACTGATGAAGAGCAATGAGTCTGAAACTAGTCTCTGGATGCTGGCTTTGCTGAGGTGCATATCAGCCCTGTTTGAAAACTTAAGGACACAGAACGCT
>NC_142957.1:7440192-7550192 GCF_046866305.1 Octopus bimaculoides | reverse complement strand
TTCATCCGTCTTCACATTCTGTGTGTGTCTGTGTTTGTCCCCCCCCACCATCGCTTGACAACCGATGCTGGTGTGTTTACGTCCCCGTAACTTAGCGGTTTGGCAAAAAGAGACCGATAGAATAAGTACTAGACTTACAAAAGAATAAGTCCTGGGGTCGATTTTCTTGACTAAAAGTGGTGCTCCAGCATGGCCGCAGTCAAATGACTGACACAAGTAAAAAAAGTATATATATATATTTATTTATTTATGTATATACATATATATATATATATATATATATATACATATATATATATATATATATATATATATATTTATGTATATATATATAATATATATAAATATAAATATATGTATATATTTTTATAAATATAAATATATATATATTTATATATATTTATATTTATATTTATGTTTATAAAAAATATATATATACATGTGCTTGTGTGTGTGTGTGTGTGTGTGTGTGTGTATGTGTGTGTTTGCGTGTGTGGTGTGTGTGTGTGTGTGTGGTGGAGCATAGAAGTGACCCGGAATTTCAGAGACTTCCCATGAATGCCATCTCACCAACTGTCGGGAGTGCCAGCATGGGGTTGGAGATAAAAATCTTCTGCACTCAGAGAACACACATACGCACACGAGTATCCTTGTACTTACCCCAAAAATATATTCGACCCCTTCCCCCTTCCCGCCCTGCTCCGACCCCCCCCCCAAGAACCCATCGCTTTATCTCATTCGTCATCACATTTCGTCTATTTACTTCTTTCCAGCTGCTTGTTTCTTTGAATAAAACATCATTGTTAGAAACCAGTACACACACACACGCACGCACACACACACACACACACACACACACACACACATGCACGCACACATACATACATGCATACATGCATGCACATGCGTACATACATACACCCACAAACATACACAAACACATACATGCACACAAATGTGTACATACACACAAACACGTGCATATACACACATGCACACACGTATACTTTTTTTCTCTAGGCACAAGGCCTGAAATTTTTGGAGAGGGGGCAGGTCGATTAGATCGACCCCTGTACACAACTGGTATTTAATTTATCGACCTCGAAAAGATGAAAGGCAAAGTCAACTTCGGCGGAATTTGAACTCCTCCAAAAGATATAGAGTCAAAATTAAAAGACGAGTACTATTTATTATTATTATTATTCTCAATTTATCTATTTATTATTATTATTATTATTATTATTATCATTATTATTATTTATTATTATTATTGTCTTTGCACAGCTTCTAACACTGGAGATATACTACGGTGTCAGCTGTTCACTACCAGTGAACTAAGGTAACACCTCTTATTTTTCGAGCACCTTCCGGAGAATTCGAGCAGTTCCAAGCAGTGCTGTTTTCTGCAAGTGCTCCACCCTTATTGCAGTCCCTATTTGTTTCATGTACTTCTCGAGATTTTTTACTCACTGTTCCCAGGGCTCCGACAATTATTGGTACCACTACCACCTTTTTTTATCGACCACAACTGCTTTACCTCCCAAGCTAACCTGTCATACCTATCGACTTTTCTTTCTTCCTTATCGCATACATTGTTATCAGCTGGGCATGCTATATCTATTATTATTATTATTATTATTATTATTATTATTATTTTGTTTGACTTTTGCTTTACATTTGTACAAGTTGGCTCCAAGTCTCACCCAGAGACCTCAAGAGACAACAAGTTAGAAGTTCATGTAGGTGTTATGCCTAGGGTACCATATATTTGGATTTGTACATAGTGTTGTTCTAGAGAATGTTTAAGAAACCTTAAGAAAATTATGTGTTTGTTTTAAAATTTGAGATCACATAGACAGTATTTTACGTAGGATATGGGCAGTTCCCATGAGCACTATCTTTTGAACTTCAGCCATTTTGGGGTTTCCTGGTATCTGAGCTAGGTAGTAATCAGCCCATTTCGCTGTCATTCCCAGGGCACCTATGACAATAGGTATTATTTTAGTCTTCAGGTTCCACATTTTGCTAATTTCTATTTCAAGATCTTTATATTTGCTCAGTTTTTGGTAGGTCTTGGCAGATACGTTTATATCGATTGAGACAGTCATATCAATGAGGAGACATGATTTTTGTCTGAAGTCTTTCAATATGATGCCTGGCCTATTTGCATCTATATTTCTGTCAGTTTGAATGGTGAAGTTCCAGAGGAGTGCGATGTGATCATTTTCAAGTACTGGGGGTGGTTTGTGTTCCCACCAGTTTTTATCATGGGGCAAGTCCAGGTTTTTGCATATTACCCAGTGAATATATTGTGCAGCTCTATCATGCCTGTTATTATTATTATTATTATTATTATTATTATTATTATTTATTCATTTATTTTATCATTATTATTATGTATTTATTTTATTTCAGAATTCTCTACGTTTGTGAGTTGGACATATGAAACCAGAACCGAATCCATTCCATTGTCTTCAACCTTCAACAATTTTCTCTGAACACCATGCTGCATTGATGTCGTTGCCTGTTTATATTTCGTAAACCTCTCCCACCAGTTCACACAGCATCCACACGTCTAAATATCTCGATCTACCATCTGGTTTCAGAAAACTTCTCGCCTGGAAATTCACCGTTCATTAATCAGCCATGAACCTGGACAACATGACAATTTATCCACCGAACAGTGATATTAATATGAGACACGTCCTCGTAGAAGTCGTCTTACCGTCCGCCTGCATCTGTGGAATCGTCGGCATTATAACCACGTTGATAATATTAAGCCATAAACACATGGCCACCTCCACCAATACATATTTGACTGGATTGGCAGCAGCAGATTTGATGTTTTTGATTATTGTTTCATTGCGTTTGTGGGGTGTGATGGTTTCTCATAGCGACTTAAACACCTGGGAGATATTCACTGCTTATTCGGAGATTTTCTTGCGAATGTTCAACCTGGTTTCAGTCTGGATGACCGTCATGCTTGCGGTCGAACGCTTTATTGCCATTTGCATTCCTTATAAAGCAATGGACATGTGTACGATCTACAGATCACGGTGTATTGTGGTTTTTATCTACATAGCCGCTTTCGTTTGCCAATCACCGCATTTTGCCAAATACAAGATTGTGACTTCGCACAACGAGTTTAACGAGACTGAATACACGCTGCACCAAACGCTGCTCTCTGGAGAGATTCTGTTCACCATTATCTACGGATGGGTTTTGGAAGGTCTGAGCGGCGTCATTGTACCATTCGTGTTAATCCTGGTCTTGAACAGTCGTCTCATATACGAAATACACAAATCAACACAATATCTTAAGAGACAGATTGGAGCCAACACACGAACCAGCTTCGATATCAGTTCAGAACAAATGAAAATCACAACGATGTTGATTGCCATGTGTGTCGTGTTTCTCATCTGCCAGGCGCCGTATGTCCTGTACAACTATCTCATTAGCATACAGGCCGGGAGTCTCAGGAGCAGGAACCATTTATTGATTATGGCAATCTCAATCCTGTTAGCGGCCCTGAAATCATCCATAAACTTTGTGCTGTACTGTTGGTTCAGTGAAAGATTTTGGACCACTTTTAAAACGATAATGTGCTTCAGGTGTGCAAGGTTACAAAAGCTGACAAGAAACCAAACAAATGGTGTTCCAAAGATCACACCCCCTAGAAATAATTCCGTCTCCAATTCTAAAGAAACTACAATTTAATTCTACACGATTCCCATCTTCCAATCTCTACACTTACCAGTCTGTCTCTGTTTCATATACATACATACATACATATCTATATACACGCATATACATACAAGCATACATACATACCCCCACACATATCTACATTCATACACATACATACATACATATAGGTGCAGGAATGGCTATGTGGTAAGTAGCTTGCTTACCAACCACATGGTTCTGGGTTCAGCCCCACTGCGTGGCACCTTGGGCAAGTGTCTTCTACTATAGCCTTGAGCCGACCAAAGCCTTGTGAGTGGATTTGGTAGATGGAAACTGAAATAAGCCCATATATATATATATATATATATATATATATATATATATATATATATGTATGTGTATGTTTGTGTGTCTGTGTTTGTCCCCCCCAACATCGCTTGACAACCAATGCTGGTGTGTTTACGTCCCCGTAACTTAGTGGTTCGGTAAGAGAGGCCGATACAATAAGTACTAGACTTGTAAAGAATAAGTCCTGGGGTCGATTTGCTCAACTAAAAGGCGGTGCTCCAGAATAGCCACAGTCAAATGATTGAAACAAGTAAAAGAATAAAAGAATACATATATATTTACACACAAACACGCAGATACATACATACATATATATATATATATATATATATATATATATATATATATATATATATGTATATATATAATAATATTAGGGACAAAATCCAAAATTACAGGTAAAAACTCAATTAAAATCAATTTATAAAAAATTAAAATTAAATTGAGCTTTATAGATAAAATATATATAAAATATATAGTTTTAGGGAAAATAACCAAGTTTCAAGAACTCATCGATGAAAATCCACTATCACATATAGAAAAATTAATAATTAAAACCACAATAAATGAGTATAATATAAAACAAAGTAAATATCATAAGATAAAGATAATAATATTATCTTTATCTTATATTTACTTTGTTTTATATTATACTCATTTATTGTGCTTTTAATTATGAATTTTTCTATATGTGATAGTGGATTTTCATCGATGAGTTCTTGAAACTTGGTTATTTTCCCTAAAACTATATATATATATATATATATATATATATATATATATATATGCACATATACATAAAGGGGAAACCAAGGGGGAACATACATACATTCATGCACAGACACATACATACGGCTGTATGTGCATACACAAAATTATATACAAAGCCATATGTACACACATATACATTCATATATATATATATATATATATATATATATATATATGTGTCATTGTATTCATTTGACTGTATTTATCTATTTATTTTTCTTATTTATGTTATGTCGAGAAGCTACACAAGGACATAAGGGGCCTCGTACCACTTATATCGTAGTCTTCTCCCCCGCACCCTTTAATTATTTACTTATTTTCTTTTTCCTTTTTAGTCACATATCCATTGAAATGGTTTTAACTTTTGCCCTTTTGACCAATTGTAGAGATCGCTGGACTTAGACCTTGTCCCATTGCGAACAACATGTGGTGTTCTCTGTAATATTTCTGTAAGTAAACTATCACAAGAACGCTACGGTAATGTTTTGGATAAATATCAACTAGAATTATTTACGTTAGCATAGTGTAATGCCCTTTTATAGACGTGTTAGTAATTTTCTTGTATTATTATTATTATTATTTTTTTTTTTTTTCGCTAATTTCTTTTAACAACTTTTAAAACATCTTGGTTCCCCCTTTATAGTGAAATAACCCACAAAAAATTTTCCCCTAGACCATTGCTAGATCACCCTTTTGCCTACGGACTTCGAAGCCCTATGATGGAAGATTGTATATTTTTAATATATTGGGCTTCCGGACTTCTTCTCTAGGCCAGGTATTCTTTCCTGTCCCCTCTTCCTTTTGTTTATTTCGGACGCTGTTCTATTAACTCTGATGAAGCTCCGTGTTCTAGTTTGAATGTCCTATGAAGATGAAGAATATTATTTTCGCAGTTCTTTGTAGGCACTGAATGGTATCGGAAGCGGAAACGGCTGTAAGAATTGTTATGTCAAGTTTTGTATTAAATAATAAGCCTTAGACATGGTCCAATTGATTTGTTTGTTGATTTGAGGTTTTCTCCATTTTCTGATTATTTATACACACACACACACACACACACACACACACACATTAATAAAAATAATATGACAACAAAAGAATGAATGAGACCTCAATATTATGTAAATAGAGGAATTTATCTATAAACATAATAAAGGACAATCAGTTAGTTGTCATAATAATACTCAGAGTTTCAGATGCCGGGGCCAAAAGATATTTTCATCAGTTACTAAGACAAAAATGCTTTGTCTTAGTAACTGATGAGGATGTCTTTTGGCCGCAGCATCTGAAACTCTGATTATTATTATGACAACTAACTGATTGTCCTATATATATATATATATATATATATATAATAAAGTAAAGCTGTGGAGTACCGTACGAGTGGAAATATATATGAAAGAAGGTTTGAAAATGCACTTATTTTTAAAATATTTATTTACTTAACCGGTTTCACTTTTTTAGAAAAAGATTATCAAAAGTCTTTGAGAATAATAAAAAATGTTAAAAAACAGTTTGAGTATTAAAATGCATATATACATTCTTTGATGATAAAATATATTTAAAGTATAAAGCTTTGTATGAACTTTGTAGTGTTACATACTGATTATCACACATTCTCTGATAATAAGATGAAAATGTTTAAAACAGTGTAAGTATGAAAATCCATATATGGAAAAATACATATACATATTCTTTGATAATTGCGAAAAGTTGAGGAGGAACCGGTTAAGTAAATAAATATCTTTAAAATAAGTGCATTTTCAAACCTTCTTTCATATATATATATATATATATATATATATATATATATATAATTTAAAATAGGATAAAATCTTTATAAGAATTTATCAAGTAGTTAGCGTGAAAAACCTCATAAGGGAAACATTTATTAATTATTCCCTATAAATATATTTATTTATATATATATTAAGGGCATTACTATACATAAATGCCACATGCTAGGAGGGACTTTTAAAGTCAAAGCTACCATAAGAGTCCCTCCTAACATGAGACATTTATGTCATACATACACACACAGGAATATATATGTAGACACATTATAGGCATACATACATACAAGCATGCATGCATGCATACATACAAACATACATACATACATACATTGTGAAAATTGACTTGTGACCGAGTAACCAAGTTATGAAACCGGTGACACAACAGAGATCGAGACGGCCAGAAACCAATTCCAGTTTATGTGTTTTGATACAACTTTACCTTCTCCTAGAAGGAAGTTCTAGCAAGAATTGGGAACCCTTCACTCCCAGTGAATATATACATTTATTCATATGCATATGTACATACATACATACATACACACACACACACACACACACACACACACACACACACACACACATATATATATGATGGCCATCCACTCGTAACCGAGGAAGACCATTGCCGACCTTCAGGAACATTGTGCGCTCTAGGACTAATATTTTGCATTTGCGTCTCCGTTGGTGGCTAATGAGCACTGCTCTTGACAAGCATATACGACTGCAAACATTGCAGACCAAGCTTTCCCCATTCACTACACCAGCAGTGCGCTTTCGCGCAGCTCGCTTTCACGCAGCTCGCTTTCGCGCAGCTCGCTTTCGCGCAGCTCGCTTTCACGCAGCTCGCTTTCGCGCAGCTCGCTTTCGCGCAGCTCGCTTAAGTTCTTCATGCTGGATACGTGCTCTCTCAAAAGTGTCGATCCCCTCCTTAACCTGCTTCCTCCATCTGTGACGATGACAGGCATTGTTCTCCCAGTCAGTGTCCTGCATATCACAGGCCTTTAATGAGGACTTGACGCAGTCCTTAAAAGCACAGCCTTGGTTTCTGCCGGAGTCTCCTTCCATTCACAAGTTCTCCATGGAGCATCTGCTTAGGAATCCTGCTATCCTTCATTCTAATATATATATATATATATATATATATATATATATATATATATATATACATACATACATACATACATGCATGAATACACAGATATACACACACGTGTGTTACTGAGTGAACAATCAAGAATTAGATGTGATCTTTGTATGGTACTTAACATATGTAAATGTGCAGCTTAAGTTTCATTGCTAAGCAACAAATTTGCATATTTGCTGTACCTGATGAAATGGCAGCATAAGAGTTTCTATGTGAAGTGAAAACGATTGCCAAACCACGAAACTTAAGTCAACAGCTTAATGTATTTTAATTACCATATATAAAAAACTTTACACACATACATGCACACACACACATGCACACACTGTGGAAAATTGCTTAAACAGGCACTTTTTTTGTTGTTGTACTTTGATATTGTCAAACCGGCATTTCCTAACAACATTATTATACACGTAAGTATGAAATAAGACTGCTAAAACCACACACACCATATTTACATTATCACAACACATTTGTGACGACAATCGTCCCAGAATACTTTCATGCTGTTTGTCCAGTATATATTTTTTTAAATCAGCTTCATTATTAATATTATCAAACTAAACGACAAAAAAGAGGGAGAAAAACCTTACTGTAATTTATCACAAAAAAGAAAAAAAAAATCAGCCATGCAAACAAGAATGTTATCTTTGCTGATCCTATGAAATATACGGTAAATAAATTGTATGTTATATATATATATATGTTAAACTAGAGACAAAATGGATACACATACAATAGCATGCTCGTTGCATTGCTATTAGGGATAATATTAGAATATACCTATCTCTCTATTTTTCGCTACATGGGTATGCTACATGTCAATTATGGCCCTATCTGTATTGGTGTGAATTCCAAGCCCATCTGCTGTTGATTAATTTGCAATGTACTAAATGAATTAATTAACTGCGCTCATTAACCCTTTGGCTCCTTCAGGTTACTCTGTCAAATGTAATGCTTATTTAAATCACATTGTTTTGAGTTAATCATAAACTGTCTCGTAGCTTTGCAGACTTTGATGATGCGATTGTTTAGTTTTAGAATAATATTCTTTTCTTCTCTAGGCACAAGGCCCGAAAGTTTTGGGGTAGGTGGGGCCAGTTGATTAGATCAACTCCAGTACACAAGTGGTACTTAATTTATCGACCCCGAAAGGCAAAGTCGACCTCGGCGGAATTTGAACTCAGAACGTAAAGACATACGAAATACCGCTAAACATTTCGCCCAGCGTGCTAACGTTTTTTATTTCTTTACTGCCCACAAGGGGCTAAACATAGAGGGGACAAACAAGGACAGACAAACGGATTAAGTCGATTATATCGACCCCAGTGCGTAACTGGTACTTATTTAATCGACCCCGAAAGGATGAAAGGCAAAGTTGACCTCGGCGGAATTTGAACTCAGAACGTAACAGCAGACGAAATACCGCCAAGCATTTCGCCCGACGTGCTAACGTTTCTGCCAGCTCTCCGCCTTTTAGAATAATATTATAGGTTATATGCGAGAGACCAGGTCTGGCAAAGTTCAAACATAAGACAGGGAGAATATTTGTACTCAATAGGCCTTGGTTGAAATTCTAAAGGGGTATATACAACACACACACACACACACACACACACATATACACATATATATACACACACATACACACACACACACACACACATATATATACATATATACATGTGTGCATGTGTATCCATGTGTATGTATGTATAATCCTTTAACATTCATTTAAATTATTCTGTCAAATGTAATGCTTATTAATTGACATTGTTTTGAATTCATCCTGTATTATCTCACAGCTTTGGTATTACAATGATGTTATTGTTTATTTTTAGAATGTCATTGTAGGGTAGGTGTGAGAGGCTGGATCTGGCCAGTTTGAACATAAAACATGTGGATATATTTGGGCTGGGTATGTCTTGTTTAAATGCTAAGGATTTGAACACATTTCATATAAGCAACGACCCAACCCTTCAGCGTTTAGATTACCCTCTTATAAGTAATGCCTTTTCATTCACATTATTTTGAATTAATTATGCATTATTTCATGGCTTCAAGAAGGTAGCGAACTGGCAGAAACGTTAGCACACCGGGCAAAATGCTTGGCGGTATTTCGTCTGCTGTTACGTTCTGAGTTCAAATTCCACCGAGGCCGACTTCGCCTTTCATCCTTTCAGGGTTGATAAATCAAGTACCAGTTGAGTGCTGGGGTCGATGTCATAGACTTGCCCCTTCCCCCCCTAAATTTCAGGCCTTGTGTCTATAGTAGAAAAGATTATTTTGTAGCTTCAAGACCCAAAGCTGTGCGACTGTATATCTTAAAATCGACAGAGTAAGGTAGGTATGAGAGGCCAGATCTGCTCAGTTTGAACATAAAGTAGGCAGAATATTTGGGCTGGATATGGCTGATTGAGATGCTAAAGGGTTAATGAGCTTTCTTCTTAATAAAATAAGCAAGAGGCATGTATAGAAAAAATATATTTTCGAGAGAACTGTTCTGCTTAAAAGTTTATTATTTATTAAACTCAAATAAAAACGACTTCAACAAAATGTTTCGGTTTCTTCAACTCTGTTACACATCACTTCTTTTTTCCTTTTCTGAACAAAATGGCACAAAAAAGGCTTTATTCCTTTTCTGAACAAAATGTCACAAAAAAGGCTTTATTCCCTTTCTGAACAAAATGGCACAAAAAAGGCTTTATTCCCTTTCTGAACAAAATGGCACAAAAAAAGCTTTATTCCCTTTCTGAACAAAATGGCACAAAAAAGGCTAACTGAACTGGCTGAAAGGTTTCGCAAACGTGATCATTGGAACATCTCACTCGTTACTGTTAGCAAGCAAATGAAATGGGGGTTATTAAAGTGACGCTGATAGGAGGTTGGGGTGCAAAGGCCCTGCAAACCTTGTCAGGCACCTCCAACTGACTGTCTGCCAGGTATTTCATCCATTTCCCTAATGTACCGATGTAACGTTGATCATATTTAAGTCACGTTTAGGACTTTCGTCAGCTAAACTGTATAAGTTGTTTACAGTTCCAGGTGGTTGGCTACTTGGACTACAAATATGTGACTTAAGAGAATCAACTCAGAAAAGACAAATGAACAAGGAGCTGGTTACTAGAAAAGGAATTGCAATCAGTGCAGAAAGATATCAGTAGTGACCTCGTTAAGCAGGAATTGGCAGGAGGGGGTTGCTATTATCAACAAAATGTGTTGTATTATGTTAAAGCAAAAAATTTGGGGAAGCATTCATTGACTTTAGCAAAGAGATAACAATAGTAAAAGAGAAACTATTTGGGTGTTTAGAAGGGGCATCGCAGATGATAAGCTAGTCGTGAGAATGCTTTTCAAACTATTGATATGGAACACGAAAGTTGCATAGGCTGTGTGTACTGAAACACAAAAAAGGCACCAAAGTTACCTGTTTCGACCAGGCAATGAGTATGTTTTGGCTCTGGAGCCTTTGCTGTGGACGATGGACGCTGAAGAGCATCTCACTTGAAACGGACTAAAGTCAATGGATCATCATCATCATTTAACGTCCGCTTTCTATGCTAGCATGGGTTGGACGATTTGACTGAGGACTGGTGAAACCAGATGGCTACACCAGGCTCCAATCTGATTTGGCAGAGTTTCTACAGCTGGATGCCCTTGCTAACGCCAACCACTCCGAGAGTGTAGTGGGTGCTTTTACGTGTCACCTGCACGAAGGCCAGTCAGGCAGTACTACTACTACTACTAATAATAATAATAATAATAATAATAATAATGATAATAATAAGGCAAGCTGGCAGAACCCTTAGAATGCTAGACAAGATGTTGAGTAACATTTTGTCTTCATATCGTTTACTGTCCACTTTCCATGCTGGCATGGGTTGGACGATTTGACTGAGGACTGGTGAAACCAGATGGCTACACCAGGCCAGCATCTTGTCTCGCCCCTGTTTATCATTCTTGAAAAATTTTTTTATTATTCCACTGAAAATGTTATTTCATGAAATTTCACTCCCCTCCACCCCCACCCCTCCCAATGCTGGCACAATGACGACGACCCCCCCCCCCTCCCCATTACTTTATCTTTAATATTCTGCATCCTCCACCCCCACCCTCACCCATCTTATTGTTGCCTCATTAACCTATTTTCTGCTGAAGTAGGGCTTGGCACTGGCCAGAGAATAGAAGAGACCATATCCTTTATACACCACACACACACACACACACACACACACACACAACCACACACAGACACATCCATACACACACTTATATAGCTACACATACACACACATAGTCACACATATATATATATATACATTTGTATAACTACACACGCACACATATAACTACATACTCGCATATACATACACATGCACACTCGCACACACATTTACACACTTATATATATAGCTACACACATAAAGACACACGCACTAGCATACACACTTATATAGCTACGCACACACATACGCACTGACAGATATAACTACACACACATATATATACCATATTTGTATAAGGAAACCCCTAATTTTATATATCATCGTTGCCGGTGCCCCTGGGCCGGCTTGCGGGTGACACATGAGGTTTTTCGAGCGAGGTCGTTGCCGGTGCCCCCAGGCTGGCTCGTGTGCGGGCGACACATGGGGTCTTTCGAGCGGGATCGTTGCCAGTGCCCCTGGACTGGCTCTTGTGCGGGTGACACATGAGGCTTTTTCGAGCGGGATCGTTTGCCAGTGCCCCTGGACTGGCTCTTGTGCGGGTGGCACATAAAAGACACCATTTCGAGCGTGGCCGTTTTCGTGCGGGTGACACGTAAAAGCACCCACTACACTCTCTGAGTGGTTGGCGTTAGGAAGGGCATCCAGCTGTAGAAACTCTGCCAAATTAGATTGGAGCCTGGTGTTGCCATCCGGTTTCACCAGTCCTCAGTTAAATCGTCCAACCCATGCTAGCATGGAAGGCGGACGTTAAACGATGATGATGATGATGATGATATGTGTATAAGGAAACCCCTAATTTTAGGGACTTGAAACTTGGAAAAACAGTTTTGTAAGGGATTATATTACTGTCCATGTATGAGAAACTCCCATATTTTTTTAACTTAATTTTTTGACAAAAAAGGGTTCCTTATACATGTTAAAATATGGTAATTATGAGGGTGAGCTGATGACTTCTTTAAGGAACAAGATAAAACCTTCTTCATCAATAGGATCCAAGCACTGCAACACCAATGGATGTGGACCACAAGGTGGGGCCATGTTGAAAAAGAAACCTCATTTTGTCTCATTCCATTAAATATCTTGGTTAGCCGATGAACTTTTCAACCGACCCTCGTATATAGCTATACACGCATACACACCCCAACTCTCACACTTATGTAGCCAAACTTACATAACCACATACAATCAGATTTATACACACATATACTAGCTGGTGTACCTGGTAATTCCCGGGGGTAAAGATGTTCTGTTGAAATGCCTTATTACGCTGATATAAGAATGCAATTTCGTGATAACTGCCACAAAAAGTATATTTTCCGTCTCGAAAAAGTACAAAAAACTGTTAGCTGGAGGAGGGAGAGATTGTTGGAGATTTTCGGAGGTTGGCGAGAGGCAAAGACATTATTCTGCTTAGCAAAAGCATCTGGGAAATGTATAACTGCTGTCATTCACAGAAAAGCCATTGTTTTACTGTGAGAAAAGTGCTGTTGAAGTGTTAAGTGAAATTTGGCAATCGAGGATTGAATCCATGCTATGGCTGCATGAAACCACTACAAATATGTTGTGGAATAAAAAATTTAACTAGTGTCATGGAAAAAGTGTAACTGTAAAAAATGCAGAATTATCGGAGTAGTGGGCATTCAAAAAAAGTATGTATGAATAGAAATGTATAGACACCGAGGCTTTGGAGGTTCGAGAAGTGAAGGTGGATCGAAAAACGTGGAAGGGGTGTAAAAAGTTAATCGAAAGAGAAGGATCCAGTTTGAGGACAACCCCACCGGAAGAGCTGACAAATAGTGTTGTAAAAGGAACAGTAGGAACATAGGCGTAGGAGTGGCTGTGTGGTATGTAGCTTGCTTACCAACCACATGGTCCCGGGATCAGTTCCACTGCGTAGCATCTTGGGCAAATGTCTTCTACTATAGCCTCGGGCCGACCAAAGCCTTGTGAGTGGATTTGGTGGACGGAAACTGAAAGAAGCCCGTCGTATATATATATATATATATATATATATATATATATATATATATATATATATATATATATATATATATATATATATATATATATATGTATATATATATATGTATATATATGTATATGTATATATGTATATATATATATATATATATATATATATATATATATATATATATATATATATATATATATATATATATATATATATATATATATATATATATATATATATATATATATATATATATATATATATATATATATATATATATATATATATATATATATATATATATATAGAGGCGTAGGAGTGGCTGTGTGGTAAGTAGCTTGCTCACCAACCACATGGTCCCGGGTTCAGTCCCACTGCGTGGCACCTTGGGCAAGTGTCTTCTACTATAGCCTCGGGCCGACCAAAGCCTTGTGAGTGGATTTGGTAGACGGAAACTGAAAGAAGCCCGTCGTATATATGTATGTATGTATATATATATATGTATGTGTGTTTGTGTGTCTGTGTTTGTCCCCCCCCCAACATCGCTTGACAACCGATGCTGGTGTGTTTACGTCCCTGTAACTTAGCGGTTCGGCAAAAAGAGACCGATAGAATAAGTACTAGGCTTACAAAGAATAAGTCCTGGGGTCGATTTGCTCGACTAAAGGCAGTGCTCCAGCATGGCCACAGTCAAATGACTGAAACAAGTAAAAGAGTAGTGTATAGAACGTTGTCGGTATCATACAAAAGGATAGAAATCGCTGCCATTGAAGCAATAGAAGAATTTTAGAAGAGATTGAAAATTCTACAACTTTTTACACGAGAGGTAGAAAGTATGGCACAGTGGAGGTGAGGTTCGCGAATGAAGAAGACGCGATGAATCACTCCACTGTGGCCATAAGGACACAAGAGTGGGTGCTTCTTATTCCTTTACTACCCACAAGGGGCTACACACAGAGGGGACAAACAAGGACAGAGTAACGGATTAAGACGATTATATCGACCCCAGTGCGTAACTGGTACTTATTCAATCGACCCCCGAAAGGATGAAAGGCAAAGTCGACCTCGGCGGAATTTGAACTCAGAACGTAGCGGCAGACGAAATACCACTGAGCATTTCGCCCGGCGTGCTAACGTTTCTGCCAGCTCGCCGCTCAGAGTGGGTGCTTCTGCCAACTTACTTGCCAAACGCATGGCCAGGGTAAGGATAGGAAGAATATCCCCAGAAATTAAAGAGACATGGCTGATAGCAGCAGCAATGCATAATATGGAAGAAGAAGCGAAGATCTTCTTCTTCTTGGCACTCCGTCGGTAACGACGACGAGGGTTCCAGTTGATCCGATCAACAGAACAGCCTGCTCGTGAAATTAACGTGCATGTGGCTGAGCACTCCACAGACATGTGTACCCTTAACATAGTTCTCGGGGAGATTCAGCGTGACACAGAGTGTGACAAGGATGACCCTTTGAAATACAGGTACAACAGAAACAGGAAGTAAGAGTGAGAGAAAGTTGTGGGGGAAGAGTACAGCAGGGTTCACCACCATCCCCTGCCGGAGCCTCGTGGAGCTTTAGGTGTTATCGTTCATTAAACACTCACAACGCCCCGGTCTGGGAATGGAAACTGCGATCCTACAACCGCGAGTCCGCTGCCCTAACCACTGGGCCATTGCGCATCCACAGAAGCGAAGATACTAAAGGTTACAAGAACCAATAAGTTAAACTGATGGAGTTATGGCCTTGAAATGGCCATACAAGTGAGTCTGAGGGACTTACATGAAATTGCAGAGGAGATAATATTGCCAGATGACGTTAGTCTGAGAGTGGTGTTGGAGAGTAGACCTCCAGCATGTTACCAATGTGGGGGAGAAGGGACACATGAAGGCAAGGTGCCCCCAGAGGGAAAATAAAGAGGAGGAGCAGCAGAAACAGCAGACTGTCGAACAAGAACAACGTGCCAAAGTGGCGGTACGAGAGGGTGAGGAAGCAGACGAAGCTTTTACTGTAGTAAACAGAAGAAAGAGGAGGGAACGCGGGAGCTCTCCGCCGGAGAGTCAGAAAAGGAAAAAGAAGGTAGAGACGGACACGAAAGAGTTCCGGTGGCATGTTAGTGCACCAGCTTCACCAACAAAAGATAGAGAAGTGGAGGAAATATGCAGTATAACATCATCAGCAACAAAAGCGGAGGTGGATACTGGCATTAGAGATTTTTTCCAGCGAGGATGTGCAAGAGATACAGACCTTAGAGATGTTTCCCAGAGAGAATGCGAAAAAGAAACATCTTCAGAAGAACAAACTTTCCGGGACAATACAGGAGCGTCACAAGAACGAACAAGTGAGAAACATAGGAGGCTTAGGTGGCGTATGGTAACGTACGTCAAGGGTACGGCTGCCGAAAGAAGAATAGCGAAATATAAAACAATTATAAGGGTGAAGATGCCATCGGAGAGATACACTGAAAGCGTTAAAGGAGTTTGAATGAACAAGGAGAGATATGACAAGGTGAGGGATCTGTTTGGAAACGAAATCGGTCCACTGGGTGCAGAAGTAGAATTTGATGAAACAGCCACCAGTGGTGGAATACAAAGAATCAGAACCTTTAATGACTTTAAAAAAAACGTAAGTAAATGTTAAAATAATCGGATATATATATATATATATGATGCTAATAGGAAGAAGTGAAAAAAGAAAACGATTAAAAACTGTATGTAAATACATGTAAAACCATTTAAAATGATTCTCCTTTAGAGGGGGGACTCAATGCAGCCAATTCGTTATCATTGATTTTATATATTTCATGTAATCCGTTTTGTATTTGTGGCTTTGTCTGTCCTTGTATTGTCCCCTCTGAGCTAGAGCCTAAGTGCTTATTTATAAAGAATTATATATATATATATATATATATATATATATATATATATATATATATATATATATATATATATATATATATATATATATATACACTTGTATTTATAGATCTCTACCAAAACTTTGGTAAAAATATTGTACCTGTTATCAACGTAGCAAAATTCTCACGTGAAAGGTTGTTTATCATATAATTCTGTGTGCATATCAATTTAAATAAGAGCTATAACGCGATCCATTGTAAAAACTTATATATATATATATATATATATATATATATATATATATATATATATATATATATATATATATGTATATATGGCTCTTGTGCGGGTGAGATAAAATACACCAGTTTGAGCGTGGCCGTTGCCAGTACCGCCTCACTGGCCTTCGTAGGATTTTCTAGTGAGATCGTTGCCAGTGCCTCTGGATTGGCTCTTGTGCGGGTGGCACATAAAATACACCAGTTTGAGCGTGGCCGTTGCCAGTACCGCCTCACTGGCCTTCGTAGGATTTTCTGGTGAGATCGTTGCCAGTGCCACTGGACTGGCTCTTGTGCGGGTGGCACATGGAGTGCACCATTTTGAGCGTGGCCGTTGCCGGTGCCGCCTGGCTGGCCTTCGTGGGATTTTCGAGCGAGATCGTTGCCAGTGCCCCTGGACTGGCTCTTGTGCGGGTGGCACATGGAATGCACCATTTTGAGCATGGCCTTTGCCAGTACCGCCTGACTGGCCTTCGTAGGATTTTCGAGCGAGATCGTTGCCAGTGCCCCTGGATTGGCTCTTGTGAGGGTGGCACATAAAATACACCAGTTTGAGCGTGGCCTTTGCCAGTACCGCCTGACTGGCCTTCGTAGGATTTTCGAGCGAGATCGTTGCCAGTGCCCGTGGACTGGCTCTTGTGCGGGTGGCACATAAAATGCACCATTTTGAGCGTGGCCGTTGCCAGTACCGCCTGACTGGCCTTCGTGCGGGTGACACGTAAAAGCACCCACTACACTCTCTGAGTGGTTGGCGTTAGGTAGGGCATCCAGCTGTAGAAACTCTGCCAAATCAGATTGGAGCCTGGTTTTGCCATCCGGTTTCACCAGTCCTCAGTCAAAAATTGTACTCAACAGAAGAATTCTGAATGTCTTGGGTTTAATTGTGAACATCAGACATAAATAATCGAAAACTTCCTCCCTTCAGATATTTCTCCAGTCCGGATAAGCAGTAGATAAAAAGAAAGAAAACGAAAGGAAGCCTCAATTGAGTGTTTATTCACGAAGGGGACCTTAACACCTTTATGAGGTCAATAAAAAGTTTTGATTACGACAATTGAAAAACAGATAGAAACACATCATGTGCATGAAAAAAAAAAAAAAAAACACTGGAGACAAGATTAGATTTCGTATTTAAGCGGAACATGAATGGAACGGCTCATACACCTGCATTTGATGGTGAATGTGCAAGAAAATGGAAGGCTCTCTTTTTCGATTGCATTCTTTTCTCCCAGAATAGCATTCAAGTCAGGCTAGAGTTACCTTTCTTTGCTAATAAGTAGTAAGAGTTACGTCCCTTTGATTAAACTGATAAAGTGCAGGAGTTGCTTCCCTTTTATCAACGGGACCTGATACTACGATTTTTTTCCCTTCAAAATTTGTGAGGACAAATGGAATTGAGAATGAATTCCGAGAGATATCAGAAGTGCCTAGTCGTCCATGAAAATTGATATGTAACAGTTGTTCCTTTCCATGAAATAAGCACATCTTCCCTATTGTGTAACGAGAAATGTCAGAAACCCAAAGGTGACTGTTAATATCATAAGAATTATTGGAACGTTGCTTCTTTTGGTTACGTTTCTCTTATTAGCAGCAGTGGTTAAGGCAATAGGAAGAGGTTCTTGTCTTCGTGACGGGCACAAAGCTAGACAGGAAGAACAAGAGAAAGTAAGAAACAGATACAAAGTATAACACGGCGAATGACGTGCAGCAAATATCATAAGACGGACGGACAAGGTAAGCCTCCATTGATATAATCATGTGTACTGCGGAGGGAACGAGAATGAGAGAGAGAGAGAGAGAGAGAGAGAGAGAGAGAGAGAGAGAGAATTACATCTGAAACTGAAATAAAAGTGAGGGAAATCGAAAGGGTGCTTTTGCCAGGAGAATACTTCTCGTAAGCCGGTGGATACCATCGAACACCGAAGAAGAAATTGCTTGACACGTCGCTATTCTTTTCCCTCGTACTGCTCCTGACGAATAGGTGGAGGCGCAGTGGCCCAGTGGTTAGGGCAGCGGACTCGCGGTCATAGGATCGCGGTTTCGATTCGCAGACCGGGCGTTGTGAGTGTTTATTGAGCAAAAACACCTAAAAAGCTCCACGAGGCTCCGGTAGTGGATGGTGGCGAACCCCTGCTGTACTCTTCCACCACAACTTTCTCTCGCTCTTTCTTCCTGGTTCTGTTGTGCTTGTAATTCAAAGGGTCAGCCTTGTCACACACTGTGTCACATGCTGTGTCACACGCTGAATATCCCCGAGAACTACGTTAAGGGTACACGTGTCTGTGGAGTGCTCAGCCACTCGCACGTTAATTTCACGAGCAGGCTGTTCCGTTGATCGGATCAGCTGGAACCCTCGACGTCGGAAGCGACGGAGTGCCAACAACAACTGACGAATTATATTTTAACGAATAGATACGTTAGGAGCTTAAAAAACGATGGAGTAAATACCAAGACGTACATAAAATGAATATATAAAAATATAGTTTTCTCTCCTGTTTATCCTAACAGACACTTGAATGAGTTGGGACGTTTGTGAACGTACTCTGACGTCACTGGACGAGCAGGGCCGAGCTGTGACGCCATCGCACGATATTGAACGTTCATTGACAAACTCGGACAAGCCAGAAGGAAATTTAGAGATGATCAGTAGAGACAGGGTAAACTGGACGAGTCTAAGTGACATTGCATAAAGTTTGGACAAGTCAGGGAGATACTAGACGAGCCTGGGCCAGGCTGGACAACTCCGAACGAGCATATAGTAATCTGTACACGGGAGTGGGCGAGCAAGGACGAGTCTAATCGAAACTTGACCGGCCCTGATGAACCCCAACGAGGCTGGATGATTATTGATGAGACCTAACGAAGCTGGACAAATATGAACCAATGTCGATGTACCTGGGTGAAGCTGACCGAGCGTACACGATCCTGGAGTTACGTGGATGAGCCTATACGAACATAAACGAGTCTGGCCGACATTGGATGTCTCTGCGTGTACCTGAGAAACCTTATACGAAGCTGAGCATTTCTGAACGAACCTGAACGAGACACGACGAGATTTTACGAAAATTGAATAGGAAGTACGTACCTGAGCTTGCTTGGATAAACCTATGGAAACATGGAAGAACCTCAACAAACATTGACGAGCCTATAGGAATCTTGGTGGTCAGGGATTATGCTGCATGAGACTTACTGAGGCATACCGAGTCTATACGAAACTGGACAAATGTTGAGTAAGATACGGCCTAGTCGAGTGTTATAAACAATCAGGTGGTACAGGTAGATGTCATACTCCTACGACCGGTGTAGAAACTGAAAGAATCCCGTTGTATATATGTATGTGTTTGGGTGTGTGTGTGTGTATGTGTCTGTGTTTGTCCCCCCCCCCCCCAACATCGCTTGACAACCGATGCTGGTGTGTTTACATCCCCGTAAGTTAGCGGTTCGGCAAAAAGACACCGATAGAATAAGTACTAGGCTTACTAGGATTAAGTCCTGGGGTCGATTAGCTCAACTAAAAGGCGGTGCTCCAGCATGGCCACAGTCAAATGACTGAAACAAGTAGTTGGCATTAGGATGGGCATCCAGCTGTAGAAACTCTGCCAAATCAGATTGGAGCCTGGTGTAGCCTTCGGGTTCCACCAGTCCTCAGTCAAATCGTCCAACCCAAGCTAGCATGGAAAGCGGACGTTAAATGATGATGATGATGATGATGATATATATACACGATGGGTTTCATTCAGTTTCTGTCTACCAAATCCACTTACAAGGCTTTAGTCGGCCTGAAGCTTTAGTAGAAGACACTTGCCCAAGGTACCATGCAGTGGGACTGAACCCGGAACCATGTAGTTGGGAAGTCAATAATCCAGACACATTTGTTACTCTCTCTGGGTTTTTTTTTTCCCTCTCTTCATCTGTTTTCTCACCTACTCAAGAAATAAGTACTTAGGGCAATTCATTCAACTAAATTTCTTGAAGGCAGTGCTCTAGCATGGCCAAAGACTGAAACAAGTAAGAGATAAACGATATGAAAATTGTA
Source organism: Octopus bimaculoides (assembly GCF_046866305.1). NCBI lineage: Eukaryota > Metazoa > Mollusca > Cephalopoda > Octopoda > Octopodidae > Octopus > Octopus bimaculoides. The sequence goes on along the minus strand of NC_142957.1, from coordinate 7,529,083 downwards.
TTCATTGATATAAAATATATAACATAATTCAAACATGTTTGATATATAATAAATATTCTTCAAAATTTATTGGGAAAACAGACCGAAAAAATACATGATTTATTACATATAAATACATATATCAATAAACTCTATTATACAACACAATACTACAATATTATGTAATAGTATGCAGTAGACCATAACTTTGCTGTCCGTAAAGAAGACAGGTGTTGGCATGTTTGATTTTATAAATTGTTGTAAAATATAGACAAATGCTGGTCATTTAACCCATAAACTGCGATAGGCCACCTCAGTGGCCACCACGACTGTGCAACAGGCCACGTGCGTGGCCACGGAAGTAGGGCATAATCTGACCTAATTTTGATGATGTATAATGTATGCACACGATACCGTTTCACCCCAGAAACAGTGTAGCCAATCACAGAAGTTGTTAAGAAACACTGAGTATTTTTTTCGAGTGATAGACCGATGTTGACCTTTACCCAAAATAGGCTCAGCAGTTCGTGTTACATACAGCAAAATCCCAGCAGTTTATGGGTTAAAATACACATACACACTTATTTCTGAGACTTTGAAGAAATGCACATGGTGTACATCAATAATATATTGTAATATTATGAATTAATTTATATTCATGAAATGTATATTCTTATATATATACGTGTAAAGTCTGTCATACCGGCCATGACGAAGGGAAATAGCCCTGAAACTCGAGTTGCCTTTATATATTTATATTTATATATTTGATCCTTTATATTGAACACTCAATATTTCATCTACATTCAATACTTTCTTTCATGGTGCCATCCATTTTTATTTTATTTTATTTTATACTATATATTGTATATTATATTATATATTGTATATTCCATATTCTTTACCCCACATTGGTCCTGCAGGAATATAAATAAAACATAAAAAACAGACAGTGTTGGAACTCTTTTAAACAAAATAATATATTCCTCTATACACAATCATACAAAAAAACCACCTTTTTTGTATTTATTTTTACTTGCATATATATATATATATATACATATAAGCACAAAATATAAAGGGTCCTTGAAATATATATATAGCTGGGTGGGGAAAAATTTGGTAATGAGGGTACAATGAGTAAGTTCTGATTTCTCATTATTTTTTTTCCCTGCTTGTTTGAAATCATTACATTGCAAGTATTGCATCACCATTTTGTACCGTTCCATCATCTCAAAGAGTAAAAAACTCGTCAGTGTAGTTGAGAGAGTCTGAAACATATTCAGGTGACAGATACATTAATTATTTTTTTTTGTCTTCAAATTTCACCTGATAGTAATTGAGGGAAGTTGCTAATAAAATATCTGGATAATTTTTTATGTTTAACAATCAATATTCTTTGCTCTGTTCGATTCCAAGTCAATATTTACCCCATACTAATGTCTAATATGATCATTGATTGTCAAGTGATGGTAGGGGAGACAAACAGACACACAATCACACACACACACACACACACACACACACACATATATATATATATATATATATATATATATACATATAAGACAGGCTTCTTTCAGTTTCTGTCTACCAAATCTACTCACAAGGCTTTGGTCAGCCTGAGGCTATAGTAGACAACACTTTGCCAAGGTGCCACACAGTGGGACTCATCATCATCATCATCGTTGTTTAACGTCCGCTTTCCATGCTAGCATGGGTTGGACGATTTGACTGAGGACTGGTGAAACCGGATGGCTACACCAGGCTCCAATCTAAATTTGGCAGAGTTTCTACAGCTGGATGCCCTTCCTAACGACAACCGATGCTGGTGTGTTTACGTCCCCGTAACTTAGCGGTTCGGCAAAAGAGAGACCGATAGAATAAGTACTAGGCTTACAAAAGAATAAGTTCTGGGGTCGATTTACTCGACTAAAGGCGGTGCCCCAGCATGGCCGCAGTCAAATGACTGAAACAAGTAAAAGAGTATAAGGGATCATTCAATCAAAACTTGTATTGAAGATAGTTTGCGTCTAACTTAACAAACAACTCTATATCATGCAGTGTAGAGTAGATAAACACAAAACTTTAAACAGTTAAATCAAAAAATATTAAGTAAAGACCTTGAAGAAGCTGCACCAGTCTTATAGTAGGGTTGTAATTGCAATAATTACTAATCAATGCAGTTGAAACACGTGTAGGTCTATGTAAAGGCGTGTATATAGAAAAAGAATTAAAGGTAATGCCATAGCACTTTGCAATAATCTTTATTATTATTATTATTGATATACATATATATATAACAGTCTGTTAAAGTCTGTCATACTGGCCATAATGAAATACCACAAGGTATAGAAAATACGTATTCGCCTTTATATATTTAATCCTTTATATTGAACACTCAATATTTCATCTATTCAATAAGACATATTCCATATATTCAATAAGACATTCAATACTTTATTTCATTGTACCATCCACTTTTATTTTATATTATATATTGTATATTATATTATATATTGTATATTATATTATATATTGTATATTCCATATTCTATATCCCACATTGGTTTTGCAGGAATATAAATAAAACATAAAAAACAGACAGTGTTGGAACTCTTTTAAACAAAATAATATATTCCTCTATACACAATCATACAAAACCTCTTTTTTTGTATTTATTTTTACTCGCATATATATATATATATATATATATATATATATATATATATATATATATATATATATATATATATATATGTATATATATATATAAATATTGTATTTGATGGCTCAAAACAGTGGTTCTTGATCAGGGTCCATATTCGATTTTGTTGTTAAAATTTAAACACATTAAATTGGTTATACTTCTACAATACATAAAATATTTTAACAATTTTCTTATAAAAATCCTGAGAATATATAATTTACAAATATAACAGGGTTTTATTGAACATCAAATAGCTGTGGGGGGTACATTCGAGTAAAATAGTTCTCAAAAAATGGTTGACCACCGCCGGAAAGATGCCTGAATATATTACATGAACCCAATTTCAGCAGTGTGTGCTTAGGGAAGACATTTACACATATAGGACCTGGGGTAAATTTCTGAGATTTTTTGGGGGATAAAGTGAATTTTATATACCATTACATATGGTATACATAGATGTACATATATATATATATATATGTAACGGTTATAGGATTGCACGATGAAGATCATTTTTTTATAAGAAAATATTTATTTATGCCGTTACATTCTAGGTTGCCATACCACGACGGGTAGGCCAGTGTAATAGTATATAAAACATGCAAGGTTGAGAATGTAGGCCTGTATCTGTATGTTCCTTCTTTTATAGCAGTAATTGTATAGAGGGAGAGATGGTAGGGTTATAACGTTGGCGCCGTTGTCTGACAGTGGCTGACAGTAAAGTTATTTCTCCCTCTGCCAAGTTGTAGCTGATCAGCCAGGCATCTTTCTCCATGAGACGTCAAGTGACCACTGGTCACTAGAAAGTGAAAAGAGGAAGTTTTCTTGGAGTGTCCTGTTTATATAGCCATGAAGCAGGGCAGTGAGTGCAAAGGATTTAGCTTGTTTACCTCAATTCTAGATGGAGCAGAAGAGGTCAGAAAAGGATCAAGTGGTGGAGACCGCTTCGGCCTAGCTATTCAAATATGGGTAAAGTGGATCGAATCCACTTCACGCCTGCCAGGTTCCTATATATATATATACCGGAGTAAGCACATGAAATGTGCAACAAGGTGGAAAAAAAGAGTAGCATTTTGAGCCCATTTTTCTATTTAAGGTTTTCTTCGATATTTTTTTAATAGGGTGAATCTGTATTAAATTTATTTGGTCTGTGAATTACACATCATTGACTGTTAATTGAAACGACCAATCAAACGAATCCATGTGTTTTAAATTTCAAATTTTATATTACTTTCGATTGCATTGTTATCCTTTCTTCATTTCTAACAAAACTGTCCGATGAACGGGAACGTGAAACTCAGAGTAACGGTTTTTTTGTTATATTTCTGCTGCTTTTAAATAAAGTATATATATATATTTTTTTTTTTTTCTATACATATATATATATATGAATATAAATGTTGGCAGTGTATCATTCTAGCAATGCGTTTTTTTCTATTTGAAAATTAGTCTGCTGGAGACATGGTACAAATAGAATTAACCATGTGCCCAGAGTTTCATGACTGCTTGGAGACACAACACATACCATAAAAATCTTCCTCGTTTCAGTACCTCCATGGCAAGAAACTATTTCCAGCTTTTATTTTATAAACTGCATATATTAAATGATATATTTATCTCTGATTGGATGGAGTACTTTTTTTTTTATTAATCTCAGCTTAATGGAACAGTAAACGACAAATTGTGTGTGCGTGTGTATATATATATATATATTTCTGAACTTCGGTATATGGTGAAGCAAATATTTGCTGATCCCTTAATTATATTTATAAATATATATGAGCTTTTAAATAAGTTTCTCCACCAATAATGGTGCTTTCATACCGATGGGCTTGGTAAAAATTGTTAATTGTTAATTGATTTATTAATTAATAAATTGATAATCCTTTACCCTTTTAATTTGTATATATATATATATATATATATATATATATATATATATATATGTATATATATATTATCATCATCATCATCGTTTAACGTCCGCTTTCCTTGCTAGCATGGGTTGGACGATTTGACTGATGAAACCGGATGGCAACACCAGGTTCCAATCTAAATTTGGCAGAGTTTCTACAGCTGGATGCCCTTCCTAACGCCAACCACTCAGAGAGTGTAGTGGGTGCTTTTACGTGTCACCCGCATGAAGGCCAGTCAGGCGATACTGGCAACGGCCACGCTCGAAATGGTGTCTTTTATGTGCCACCCGCACAAGCCAGTCCAGGGGCACTGGCAACGATCTCGCTCGAAAATCCTACGAAGGCCAGTCAGGCGGTACTGGCAACGGCCACGCTCTCAAAATGGTGCATCTTATGTGCCACCCGCACAAGAGCCAGTCCAGGGGAAAGACACACGCACACAGCCAAATATATATATATATATAAAATTTATTAATGAGGGTAGAAATTAATATTAATCAATTAAAACCAGTGGTCTAGCTGGAGCACCACCTTAAAGGGTATTAGTCAAAGAAACCGACCCCAGAACTTATTTTTTGCAAACCTAGTAATTATTCTATTGATCTCTTTTGCCAAACCCCTAAGTTATGGGGACATAAACACACCAGCATTTGTGGTCAAGTGATGGCAGGGGAACAAACACATACAAACAAACATATACACACACACACACACATATATATATGACGGGATTCTTTCAGTTTCCATCTACCAAATCCACTCACAAGTCTTTGGTTGGCCCGAGGCTATAGTAGAATACACTTGCCCAAGGTGCCACACATGTGGTTGGGAAGCAAGCTTCTTATGACACAGCCATGCGTCTGCCTTGGGTAAGTGCCTTCTACTTTAACCCCAGGCCAACCAAGGCCTTGTGAGTGAATGTGGTAGACAGAAGCTGTGTGGAAGTTCATCATACCAGAATTGAAAATAAGTCCCAGGGTCGATTTGTTTGATTAAACCCATCAGGTCTGTGTCCCAGCATGACTGCAGTCCAATTTCTGAGGCAAGTAAAAGATAAAAGATAAAGACAAACAGATAGAGGGCAAAGACTGGCAGGTAGACATACATATCCTTTGTGTCCAGTTTGTTTGCATATTTCTTAAATGTGAACATAGCCATTGTTATGTGTATGATATTTTCTCCTTTCCCATCCCGAACGGATTTTCATAAGGTAGCGATCCACACAAGGAATTAACAGTAGAAATTTCATGAGGAATACTAGAGCCGGTAGCAGGACGCAGTAGAAGCGAATGGATATGGCAATGAATGCTGGCGCCTTGATCCAGAAGGGAACAGCCATGACAAGCACATGGGCCGTAATTAAGAATAGGGTCATGTAGCCAAGCTTGGATTGGAAAAATCGCCATTCCTGCCAGTTTAGAGTATCTGAAATTGAAGGCACTGATGTTAGACCGAGAATGCTCATAGAGATGAGACCGAGAAGGCCAACACTGATAGATGTTTCACCAATCCAGTTCATCCGTGATGAAAGTTCGAATGAAAAGTTGGTGGTGTTTGTTGGTAAATGGATGTGACTGTGTTGGTACCATTCTGGCATTGAGGCTGGGGAGAGGATAATGGCACTGATCATGACATGCCAACAGCTGAACAGAAGTGCGAAGAGTCCAAGCATCTTGCGGGACTTCAACCACCGGTCCATGCAATGAGGAAAGCATTTGTATTTGGTGCCACGGCAAATCTGCAGAAAGGAAGCCAGACAGCCTGGAAGATAAGAGAGAGCAAGAAGTGTAATGGCCGTCAGACAGACTGGCTTGTTCAGAGCACTTAACGGCAAGTTACCGAGTGGAATTTTTATTTCTGGATGGGAACCGAAAAATATCCCAAACTCAATGGCACAGATGGCAAACCAGAAGAAGAAAACAGCAAACGTGAAAAGCGTAGGAACACCCCAGCCTGACATCAAAACCAACTGCCGACACTCCAACTCTCGGGCATTTCTTAAGCCCCCCATGTTTAAAGTAGAAAATCCCATATCGTGACAAAGTTCAGATATTGACATCGAAGCAGTTCTGTTATTCGAAGCGATGAGAACACGTCGACTCCCACCAAAAGAATCACTTTCAATGGCGTACGCTGAGAGAGTATTGAAGGCCTTGACAACATCTGCCTCGGGAAATCCATCAGCAAGGATTTCGGCAAGCGACTCTGCTTCGTCGTATTCAGTTCGGTTGGAGACATCGACCAGGATCTTGTCGGTGAGAAAATCCTTGTAGTTCTGGAGAATTGTAAAGATAGCATGATGTGGGACAGCAAGGATTAATATTCTAATATCGGTGTGAGTCAAACAGGTATGGTTGGACACGACATGGGCGTCTTCGAGTGTTTTGTCATTTTCAGCAAGTTTGTGGTCTTGAGTGCAACGGCTACCCATATACACAGAGTATCCAGACATTATAAGTCTTTTGGTAATGGCTCGGGCAAAATCTCCGGTGCCAAGTACGCCGATGATGTGTTTGTTGTTGTAAGCGACGTCGATTCCATTCATCTGGAAGAAAAATGAAAAAGAATGTGAACAAATGAAAAATTGAAATTAGGGTTAGGGTTACTCTCTTTTAAAATTTATCTACATATTTTGTATTTCTTTATCCACTCAATGCCTGCACCATCCATCCATCCATCAATTTAACCTTTCACTCAGCATTTACACACTTTTTCCATTTACCCATACAACATCCATACATTGTCTATCTTTCCACTCAACATCCACACACTGTCTCTATCTTTCCACTCAACATCCACACACTGTCTCTATCTTTCCACTCAACATCCACACACTGTCTCTATCTTTCCATTCAACATCTACACACTGTCTCTATCTTTCCACTCAACATCTACACACTGTGTCAATCTTTCCACTCAACATCCACACACTGTCTCTATCTTTCCACTCAACATCTACACACTGTGTCTATCTTTCCACTCAACATCTACACACTGTCTCTATCTTTCCACTCAACATCCACACACTGTGTCTATCTTTCCACCATCCACACACTGTGTCTATCTTTCCACTCAACATCTACACATTGTGACTAATTTCCACTCAAAATCTACACACTGTCTCTATCTTTCCACTCAACATCCACACACTGTGTCTATCTTTCCACTCAACATCAACACACTGTCTCTATCTTTCCACTCAACATCTACACACTGTATTTATCTTTCCACTCAACATCTACACACTGTGTCTATCTTTCCACTCAACATCTACACACTGTCTCTATCTTTCCACTCAACATCTACACACTATCTCTATCTTTCCACCATCTACACTCTGTGTCAATCTTTCCACTCAACATCCACACACTGTGTCTATCTTTCCACTCAACATCTACACACTGTGTCTATCTTTCCACTCATCATCTACACACTGTCTCTATCTTTCCACTCAACATCTACACACTATCTCTATCTTTCCACCAGCTACACTCTGTGTCAATCTTTCCACTCAACATCCACACACTGTGTCTATCTTTCCACTCAACATCCACACACTGTGTCTATCTTTCCACTCAACATCTACACACTGTCTCTATCTTTCCACTCAACATCTACACACTATCTCTATCTTTCCACCATCTACACTCTGTGTCAATCTTTCCACTCAACATCCACACACTGTGTCTATCTTTCCACTCAACATCAACACACTGTCTCTATCTTTCCACTCAACATCTACACACTGTATTTATCTTTCCACTCAACATCTACACACTGTGTCTATCTTTCCACTCAACATCTACACACTGTGTCTATCTTTCCACTCAACATCTACACACTGTCTCTATCTTTCCACTCAACATCTACACACTATCTCTATCTTTCAACCATCTACACTCTGTGTCAATCTTTCCACTCAACATCCACACACTGTGTCTATCTTTCCACTCAACATCTACACACTGTGTCTATCTTTCCGCTCAACATCTACACACTGTCTCTATCTTTCCACTCAACATCTACACACTATCTCTATCTTTCCACCAGCTACACTCTGTGTCAATCTTTCCACTCAACATCCACACACTGTGTCTATCTTTCCACTCAACATCAACACACTGTGTCTATCTTTCCACTCAACATCAACACACTGTCTCTATATTTCCACTCAACATCTACACACTGTATTTATCTTTCCACTCAACATCTACACACTGTCTCTATCTTTCCACCAGCTACACTCTGTGTCAATCTTTCCACTCAACATCCACACACTGTGTCTATCTTTCCACTCAACATCTACACACTGTGTCTATCTTTCCACTCAACATCTACACACTATCTCTATCTTTCCACCATCTACACTCTGTGTCAAGCTTTCCACTCAACATCCACACACTGTGTCTATCTTTCCACTCAACATCAACACACTGTCTCTATCTTTCCACTCAACATCTACACACTGTATTTATCTTTCCACTCAACATCTACACACTGTGTCTATCTTTCCACTCAACATCTACACACTGTGTCTATCTTTCCACTCAACATCTACACACTGTCTCTATCTTTCCACTCAACATCCACACACTGTGTCTATCTTTCCACTCAACATCAACACACTGTGTCTATCTTTCCACTCAACATCAACACACTGTCTCTATCTTTCCACTCAACATCTACACACTGTATTTATCTTTCCACTCAACATCTACACACTGTCTCTATCTTTCCACTCAACATCTACACACTATCTCTATCTTTCCACCATCTACACTCTGTGTCAATCTTTCCACTCAACATCCACACACTGTGTCTATCTTTCCACTCAACATCAACACACTGTCTCTATCTTTCCACTCAACATCTGCACACTGTATTTATCTTTCCACTCAACATCTACACATTGTGTCTATCTTTCCACTCAACATCTACACACTGTGTCTATCTTTCCACTCAACATCTACACACTGTCTCTATCTTTCCAATCAACATCTACACACTATCTCTATCTTTCCACTCAACATCCACACACTGTCTCTATCTTTCCACCATCTACACACTGTGTCAATCTTTCCACTCAACACCTACACACTGTCTCTATCTTTCCACTCAACATCTACACATTGTGTCTATCTTTCCACTCAACATCTACACACTGTGTCTATCTTTCCACTCAACATCTACACACTGTCTCTATCTTTCCACTCAACATCCACACACTGTGTCTATCTTTCCACTCAACATCTACACACTGTCTCTATCTTTCCACTCAACATCTACACATTGTGTCTATCTTTCCACTCAACATCTACACACTGTGTCTATCTTTCCACTCAACATCTACACACTGTCTCTATCTTTCCACTCAACATCCACACACTGTGTCTATCTTTCCACTCAACATCTACACACTGTCTCTATCTTTCCACTCAACATCTACACACTGTGTCTATCTTTCCACTCAACATCTACACAATGTCTATCTGTCCACTGAACATCTACACACTGCCTATTTTCCCACTCGGCATCTACACACTGTCTTAATCCATTCAACATCAACACACTCTGTCAGTCAACTCTGTCAACAACCACACATTGTGTCTGTCTCGGCTTAATATCTACACACTGTATCTGTCTGTCTCTCAATATATCTAATTGCTTCTTTATCCAATCAATATAAATCCAGTCTGTCTGTCCAGTCACCAAGGACATACTGAAACTGCTGTTTAAGAGAATTTTCAGACTTGTCAAAGTGAAATCTTGGAAATGAGGTACGAATTAATTCAACAACCTAATCAGATCTGAGTGAGAGTTTAAACAGAATTTAATTAAGTTTAACTGATAAATTTCATCATTGGCAAAACATTGTTTTGTAAATTGATATTTTATTTATTTTATTTAAAAGGAATTACTGTTTTTACAAAATATTACATCATATGGCTGTCTATTGTTTTATATTTTAAAATTCCATCAAACCCCGAATCACATGTTGCATCTATATAACTCAATACACTCACACACACACATGTATGTAAGTTATGAATGTATGAATGTATTTATATACGAATATGTCTGTAAACACACACATGTATATATACATACACACACTCACTCAAACATATTCAATTACACCATATCCGTCTGCATTCTTTTTACAATGATTGGTTGAGAGACGTGCAAAAATTCATGTAAGTAGCATTATACATACATATATATATATATATAAGTCAGTAAATAGTGGGGTTGTGTTAACCACACGTGGAGAAATGATAGGAAAATGAAAAATAATAATAAGGCAGAATGAAAAATAATGCTTCCAGTTTAGCATTCTGCCTTATTATTATTTTTCATTTTCATATATATATATATATATATATATATATATATATATAGAGAGAGAGAGAGAGAGAGAGAGAGAATGGAGGTCTGGATGGGTAGATAGATATACACACACACGTATATATATACAAACACATACATCACACAATGTACAATCAACAGTAACAGCTCCTTACCAAACACACCATATGTGTGTGTCACTATGCTAAACCACTTTTGGTTCCCTTCTCTCCTAACACCACCAGATTCCAGCCTGCACCAGCCTGCCCCAGAGCGATCCTCCCTGCACCAGCCCACAGTAACTGTTCGCAAGCCTTACTTAAACAATATGTAACCTTTTAGAAACCCAACTCCACACATGCCATACACAGAGGAAACACATGACAAAGCGTTATGAATATCGTTGAAGCTTTCCAACTCCACTTCATGCTAGCCACTTACTCTTTTACTCTTTTACTCTTTTACTTGTTTCAGTCATTTGACTGTGGCCATGCTGGAGCACCGCCTTTTAGTCGAGCAAATCGAACCCAGGACTTATTCTTTGGATGCCTAGTACTTATTGTATCGGTCTCTCTTTTGCCGAACCGCTAAGTTACGGGGACGTAAACACACCAGCATCGGTTGTCAAGCGATGTTGGTGGGGTGCCGAACACAAACACACAGCCGACCATTAAGAGATGCATCCCCCTGGCAGCAGAGTGGCACATTCACCACCAATTGCCTCCACCTGTGCACTACCGAGATGTTTCCCTGCTCCTGCACACCTGGAGCAGGGTCAATGGATTGACACCTATTACAGTTCCCAACCACCTTTTGAATGTGTTGTCTAGTAACGTTGGAGTCAACCCTCCTGGCAAGGTGATACTGTTATTTATGACATCGTTCGTGCGTTTGTACTGGTTTTAGCTTTAGGGTTTTAGGGTTAGGGTTCGAGTTTTAGAGTTAGGGTTAGTTTTAGGGTTATGATTATTTTTGCCATAACCTTACTCATAACCCTAAACCTAACCCTAACCCTAAAACCCTATAACTCATAAACCATAACCCTAACCCCAACCCTGACCCTAACCCTAAAACCCTAAACTCTTAACTAGGGAATAATGATATAATTAAACAGGGAATAACACTCTTGACACCGGCAAAAATTATTGTTTACAAAAACAGCAGTAACTGTATTCAGCTGAATAGACGTCAGTGATTGGTTGAAATTACAAAAATACGTTAAATTTAACGTGAATAACTTATTAAGAAGAAATTTTTGTTAAGAAGGCTAAGAGAAAAAGATGTTTTATATGACACATTCTACCAGTATCCCAAGTTTGAAAGTGTTTCGTTAAGAAAACAAGTGGTGCCCGTCAAATCAGAAAGATCCATACAGGGTTCTATCCAAGCCCCTATGATGCATAGCATGCAGTCTCCTTAGTTCAGAATCACTTGGCCGACACACTACAGCTATCCCCTGCTACAAATCTTCATTCACCCTGGTTAGAATGTCTACCTTGTTATTTTCTGAAGGCTTCAAACCAAAATTTGGCAGGTAGCTCTCTCAGAACCCCTAGGTGGCGCTTTACTAATGTCTCTGCAGCCCCTTTGTTTCAAACCCACTTTTCATTGGTGATCACTGATCCTACCCAGCCAAGCAGAGTAGCTGAATCAGTTTGGATTTCGATGGGGCACAGCCCCCATTTCAGGGCCAGATTCACCCCCTTCAGTACTGCATCCAACTCAGCCATGTTGATGTGGTTGTAATCATCTGCTTTTTAAAGCCAGGCCACATCCTCCACTTCAATGCCTCCGATTTCCAGTACAACCCCTATTGCTATGCTGCTAGCATCACACCATATAGTCCCATTCTCCAATTTGAGCACATACTAGTTTCCTCTTACTGTGTCTCCCGGTCTTGCCCCCTCTAGGATCTCCTGCATCATTGCCACCATTCCCTTTCCTACTTTCTCTCCCCAATTTGCCCTATCCGCTCATCTCTTGATGTAGCTGCACTTCCAGAAAATCGGATACTTTTTAATGTGTCAAGGCCGACAGGAAGTGGTCCAGCTTCCTAGGGCTTAAATAGCAGTAGTATATTCCCTTATTGGGACTGTCACGTTAAGTTGGCAGTATACAACTACTTTATATATATATATATATATATATATATATATAGTGGAGGGGCAATGGCCCAGTGGTTAGGGCAGCGGTCTCGCGGTCGTAGGATCGCAGTTTCGATTCCCAGACTGGGCGTTGTGAGTGTTTATTGAGCAATTGAGCAAAAACACCTAAAGATCCACGAGGCTCCGGCAGGGGATGGTGGCGAACCCTGCTGTACTCTTCCACCACAACTTTCTCTCACTCTTACTTCCTGTTTCTGTTGTGTCTGTAATTCAAAGGGTCAGCCTTGTCACGCTGAATATCCCCCGAGAACTACGTTAAGGGTACACGTATCTGTGGAGTGCTCAGCCACTACTTGCACGTTAATTTCACGAGCAGGCTGTTCCGTTGATCGGATCAACTGGAACCCTCGTCGTCGTAACCGTTGGAGTGCCAACCATATATTTATATATATATATATATATATATATATACATGACGGACTTCTTTCAGTTTCCATCTACCATAGTAGAAAACACATGCTGAAAGTGTCACAAAGTGGGACTGAGTTTGGAACCAAGTGGTTAGGAAGTAAGCTTCTTAGCATCACAGAGTGATGAAATTTCATGGAAAATGATGAATAATATCCCACATTTTCCACTTTCATTTTGTGATCGTAAGTTGAAACAATATCACACATAAAAGCACCAACGCACACACTTACTCTCTCTCTCTCTCTCAAACACACACATGTATATATGTGTGTGCATATATATATATATATATATATATATATATATATATATACATACCTATATATATATATATATATATATACTCTTACTCTTTTACTTGTTTCAGTCATTTGACTGCGGCCATGCTGGAGCACCACCTTTAGTCGAGCAAATTAACCCCAGGACTTATTCTTTGGAAGCCTAGTACTTATCCTATCGGTCTCTCTTGCCGAACTGCTAAGTTACGGGGTCGTAAACACACCAGCATCAGTTGTCAAGCGATGTTGGGAGGACAAACACAGACACACAAACATATACACACACATGCATATACATATATATATATCATCATCATCATCATCATCGTTTAACGTCCGCTTTCCATGCTAGCATGGGTTGGACGATTTGACTGAGGACTGGTGAAACCGGATGGCAACACCAGGCTCCAGTCTGATTTGGCAGAGTTTCTACAGCTGGATGCCCTTCCTAACGCCAACCACTCAGAGAGTGTAGTGGGTGCTTTTACGTGTCACCCGCACGAAAACGGCCACGCTCGAAATGGTGTCTTTTATGTGCCACCCGCACAAGCCAGTCCAGGGGCACTGGCAACGATCTCGCTCGAAAATCCTACAGGAGCCAGTCAGGCGGTACTGGCAACGGCCACGCTCAAAATGGTGCATCTCATGTGCCACCCGCACAAGAACCAGTCCAGGGGCACTGGCAACGATCTTACTTGGCTTGCCGGGTCTTCTCACGCACAGCCCATTTCCAAAGGTCTCGGTCCGTAGTCATCGCCTCGGTGAGGCCCAATGTACGAAGGTCTTGCCTCACCACCTCAGCCCATTCTTCTATCTTAATGAATAAAAATTCTTCAGATAGAATTAATGGGTTAATAGAAACCAAGGTAGCAAAGAACACAAAATAACTGTGGTGTAGTTCCTGTTTTTGAGGTAGAAACTCCTTGAAATTTTGGGTATTTGAGTATATTTTAAAAAATTAAGGAATGGAGAATATAACATGCGTTTTCTCCATTCCTTAAATTTTTATATATACATATACGACGGGCTTCTTTCAGTTTCCGTCTACCAAATCCACTCACAAGGCTTTGGTTGGCCCGAGGCTATAGTAGAAGACACTTGCCCAAGGTGCCACGCAGTGGGACTGAACCCAGAACCATGTGGTTGGTAAGCAAGCTACTTACCACACAGCCACTCCCACTACAAAAGTGGCATAAGAACGCAAAACATCCAGACAGTTAGGGGATACAAAAAAGGGACAACAAAGCATCCAGAAAGACGATACAAAGAAAACAAGGACAAGTCATTTGGAGTTTTCTTTCCTCAGTCAAGTTCCAGCTTATCTTTGCAATTTCGGCTGGTTATACTCGAGATTGCTCCAATCTGGCCTGGACTTACTGCCTTGCTGGAGCCATGAAGGGTTTTAGTTGAACAAATTGCTCTCAGTACCCAACTTTAAGCGGTTTATATAAAGATCTTCGCTTGCTAACAAAAAAAAAAAAAAAAGCAGCCTGCCGGGTGTTAACGAATATGACAAAATTTGCACAAACGAACCTAGGGGTGGAGGGCGAGAGGACTTTCGGAAAATTCACAAGATCCGATTTTTCCGTCATAACTTTCGGGAAAATGGATATATATTGTTTTTGTTTTTTTTATGGAATCCCTCGTTTTTGGTTATGGAGGATCCGATTCTGAAAAAAAAAAATTTTTTAAATCGCATTTTCAAAATTTCAATATCAATATTGCAGTTTTGTGAGATTTGGCTGTTATTTCTTGCATGTGGATAGCCTGTTTGAAGGCCAAGGCCATAGAATTGGGAGGGAAGGGGATTGGGGTGTACTCTTTACTCTTTTACTTGTTTCAGTCATTTGGCTGCGGCCATGCTGGAGCACCACCTTTAGTCGAGCAAATCGACTTATTCTTTGAAAGCCTAGTACTTATTCTATCGGTTTCTCTTTTGCTGACCCGCTAAGTTACGGGGACGTAAACACACCAGCATCAGTTGTCAAGCGATGTTGGGGGGACAAACACACACACACACACACAAAATATTGAAAAACATCAATACATGTCAATGATAAAGAAACGAGGAAAGTACCAGATGGTCATGAGATGTGCTAAAAACAACAGCTAAATCGCCCTTTAATAGCACACAATTTTTTATATATAAAATTGTATGGATTCTCGTGGGAAGAAATTCGCAAAAATTTTCTGAAAATTCCAAAATATAAAAAAGTTATGAGAGGCTATTGTTGTTGGCACTGCCGGAGCCTAGTGGAGCTTTTAGGTGTTTTCGCTCAATAAACACTCACAACGCCCGGTCTGGGAATCGAAACCGCGATCCTATGACCGCGAGTCCGCTGCCCTAACCACTGGGCCATTGCGCCTCCACTATGAGAGGCTATAAGGGGTGCTTAGACCATATTTCCTCCACTCCACTCACAACTTACTGGTTATCGCAAACGTTACCACAATATAGCTTGCAGGCTTGCACTCTCGAGCAAGGTACCCCGTAGTGGGATCAAATCTGCCCATCGGACATGACTTACGCGGCCGAGAAGTGAACACCTCAATCACACATCAGTGCTTACACCTTTTATCTATAGGTACATTTATCAATCGGATCCATCTTTCAACCTCGTATCTTTCCCCTTCTGCCCAGCATCCTGGGAAAGATAAAAAAAAATAATGTTGACGTGGGCAGGATTTGAACTCAGAACATAAAGTAAAATAACGTGTTAAACAGCACAAGGTTTATTTTCTTTTCTTCTTTTTCTTTTTTTGTTCTACTGCTTCCATGAATCGTGTGTTCTGGCTGCTATGTTTAGCGTGCAGAGATTCTTGTAGAGTTGACCCGTTATATAAGAGAGAACGTTAATTTGACTTTTGCCAGACTTGTAAACATCACCTGTTGTTTAGATTTGTAGAACCTTGTTATCAAAGCTATCCAGCCAACCGTGACTATCCCGTTTACTTTACATTATCCATTATCTAATGTGTCCGAAGGTTTTTAAGACGATAAGAGGGAAATTCTTTTAATGCTGCTACTTCTAGCAAATTGAGTGACCACACACAGGTTCCCCGACGTTGGCTTTGGCAAGAGAGGTAGAGGAGAAAGACATGCAGAGAAAAAAGGAGGGAGGGAGAGGGAGAGGGAGAGAGAGAGAGACAAAGCGACGCGCGCGCGCGCACCGATGAATAGTGACGACAAGGTAGAAGAGGCATACAAACTTACCTTGTATTCCTTATCAAATGATCGAATGGAGTGTTCGTTTTTAAGTGTCCGAATGCGAATGTGAGTCTGACAAAGTTTGTGTTCTCAATCTGCCTTAAATTAGCAGCAGTAGCAACAATAACTTTCTGTCTCTCTCTCTCTCTCTCTCATCATCTTTTTCCCTCTCTTTCTCTGCCATCTTGCCTCTTATTCTCTTCGTTTCTGTCTCTCTGTCTCTTACTATCTTTCCCCTCCACCGTTTTCTTCGCTCTCTCTCTCTCTCTCTCTCTCTCAAAGTATGAATGATTCCCGATAGATATATAAACAACGCTAGCTTGTATCTATAACCTCGATCTTACTGCAGACAGTGTTATATGTACTTTAAACTGACACAAAAGCTAAGATGGTTTCTTTCAATATTATTATTTTTTTTCCTATTTTAATATTTTCCACTGTACTCCCTGGATCACCCGAAGCCTCGCCAACCGCGCCGACGATGAATATAAGTTCTATAATTAAAATACAATAATATATATACACATGCGTGTGTGTGTGTCTTTGAATTTGCGATTGTCCCCCAACCAGTGATTGACAACCGTTGTTGGTTTGGTTTATGTCCCCCGTAACTTAGCGGTTCAGCAAAAGAAACCGATAGGATAAGTTCCAGACATTAAAAAAAAAAAAAAAGAAGGGCGTAGGGGCAAGACTTCTTTTTGTACCCCCCCCCCCCAAATAACACACCCTTTATTTATTTATTTATTTATTTATTTATTATCATTATTTATTTCTACACAAACACCCGTTTTCGGCTACGGGGAATACGAATCTGTAAAAAAAAATTGGCAAAAATCGGCATTTTGAAATCCCCCCCCCCAATTCTTCATTTTAAACTTTTTTCAGAACTTTTTTTTTTCAAAATATGCGGGAAAACAACAACAACGGAACAGCCTGCTCGTGAAATTAACGTGCAAGTGGCTGAGCACTCCACAGACACGTGTACCCTTAACGTAGTTCTCGGGGATATTCAGCGTGACACAGTGTGACAAGGCTGACCCTTTGAATTACAGGCACAACAGAAACAGGAAGTAAGAGTGAGAGAAAGTTGTGGTGAAAGAGTACAGCAGGGTTCGCCACCATCCCCTGCCGGAGCCTCGTGGAGCTTTTAGGTGTTTTCGCTCAATAAACACTCACAACGCCCGGTCTGGGAATCGAAACCGCGATCCTACGACCGCGAGTCCGCTGCCCTAACCACTGGGCCATTGCGCCTCCACTCTGTTAGGAGTTGTTGTTGTTAGCACTCTGTCATTTACGACATCGAGGGTTCCAGTTGATCCGATTAACGGAACAGCCTGCTCGTGAAATTAACGTGCAAGTCAAGTGGCTGAGCACTCCACAGACACGTGTACCCTTAACGTAGTTCTCGGGGAATATTCAACATGACACAGTGACAAGGCTGACCCTTTGAATTACAGGCTCAACAGAAACAGGAAGTAAGAGTGAGAGAAAGTTGTGGTGAAAGAGTACAGCAGGGTTTGCCACCACCCCCTGCTGGAGCCTCGTGGAGCTTTAGGTGTTTTCGCTCAATAAACACTCACAACGCCCGGTCTGGGAATCGAAACCGCGATCCTATGACCGTGAGTCCGCTGCCCTAACCACTGGGCCATTGCGCCTCCACTCTGTTAGGAGTAGGGCATCACCAACATGCAGAGGAAACGATGGGTCTATTCTTTGACATGCTAGTCCTCACTCAGCACTAGAGCAACATGAAATGAAGTGTTTTGCTCAAGAACACATGCCACCCAGTTCAGGAATCGAACCCATGATCTGACAAGCATGAGTGCAACACCCTAACCACTAGGCCATGTGCCTACAATGTCAATCTAAAAATAAATGATTAGGTCATTAATATTTCAAGGCTTTGAGACAATGCATGATTAATTCAAAACAATGTGAATAAATAAGCATTACATTTGACAGAGTAATCCGGATGCTAAATGATTAACTCTTTAGCATTTTAAACTGGTCATACCCGGCCAATGGATTCTACCTGGCCAGATCTCACACCTACCCTAGAATGTCATTCTAAAAATAAATAATGAAATGATCAAAATCTCAAAGCTATGAAATGATGCATGATTAATTCAAAACAAGGCTAGATCCACCTTTTCACATCTACTCTACAATGTCATTCTAGAAATAAATTATCACATCATCAGAATCTTGAAGCTACAAGACAATGCCTGATTTAAATCTAAGACAATTTGAATAAATAAGCATTACATTTGACAGAGTAATCTGAATGCGAAATGCAGCCAATGTATTGTACCTGTTCAAACTGGCCAGATCTGGCCTTTCACATACTGTTACAGTACACACCTGTGGAAACGCAATGGCTCAGTGGTTAGGGCAGTGGACTCGCGGCCATAGGATCACAGTTTCGATTCCCAGACTGGGCGTTATGAGTGTTTATTGAGCGAAAACACCTAAAGCTCCACGAGGCTCCAGCAGGGGATGGTGGCGAACCCTGCTGTACTCTTTCACCACAACTTTCTCTCACTCTTTCTTCCTGTTTCTGTTGTGCCTGTAATTCAAAGGGTCAGCCTTGTCACACTGTCACGCTGAATCTCCCCGAGAACTATGTTAAGAGTACACATGTCTGTGGAGTGCTCAGCCACTTGCACGTTAATTTCTACGAGCAGGCTGTTCTGTTGATCGGATCAACTGGAACCCTCGACGTCGTAAGCGACGGAGTGCACACCTGCATACTACTGCTTCTATATTGTAGGGCAGGTGTAAGAGGCTGGATCTGGTTGATTTGAACATAAAACAGGTAGAATATTTGGGGCCAGATATGACTAGTTGAAATGTTAAAGAGTTAAAGTAGTTTTGTAGGGGAAAATGTATGATTCTGTGCATAAAAGTACAACAGTTTGACAATTTAATGGAACAGAGTATCAAACCGTTAATTTAACATGAGTATCCTATTTCAACTTTATCTTCTTTTAGATCAATGTATATTTTGGTCAAGAGAATTTTGATAATTAAAGAAATGTCTCTTGAAGGCAACAGAGTCATTAGATAATGCAATAATCGTATCAGGTACAAGATATGCATTCTGGGGAAGAAGGTACAATCAGCTAATGTGACTCCTCCACATGATTGTCAATGTACTATTAAGTAATAATTCATAATCATCATCATTAATACATCCATCTTCCATGCTAGCATGAGTGGGACGGTACCACAAGGGTTGGCCAGGCCGAAGCCTGCACCAGACTGTTTTGGAAAGATTTCTGCAGCTGGATGCCTTTCCTATCACCAACCACTCAGCAGAGTGGACTTAGTGCTCCTTACATAGAACAAGCACAGGTGAGGTGAGTAGTCCTTTTTACGTGGCAAAGGCGAGATCAGTTTTGGCAAGATTTCTGCAGCTGGATGCCTTTCATGTCACCAACCACTCAGCAGAGTGGACTTAGTGCTCCTTACATGGAACAAGCACAGGTGAGGTGAGTAGTCCTTTTTACGTGGCAAAGGCGAGATCAGTTTTGGCAAGATTTCTGCAGCTGGATGCCTTTCATATCACCAACCACTCAGCAGTGGATTTAGTGCTCCTTACATGGAACAAGCACAGGTGAGGTGAGTAGTCCTTTTTAAGTGGCAAAGGCGAGGTCAGTTTTGGCAAGATTTCTGCAGCTGGATGCCTTTCCTATCACCAACCACTCAGCAGAGTGGACTTAGTGCTCCTTACATGGAACAAGCACAGGTGAGGTGAGTAGTCCTTTTTACGTGGCAAAGGTGAGGTCAGTTTTGGCAAGATTTCTGCAGCTGGATGCCTTTCATATCACCAACCACTTTACAGTGTGGACTAGGTGCTTTTAAGTTGGTACCTGCACTGACAGGGTCACCAAGTACTTGCAAGACATCAAAAAAAAAAAAGACAGTCTGTGATAATTTGGTTTGCTTTTTTTTTTTGTTTCTTATTTTTCAATATTTTATTCTTAGTAATGATTATTAAGGATTATGAGTCAGCAGAATTCTCAGTACACTGGACAAAATGCTCGGTGGCATTTCGTCAGTCTTTACACTCTGAGTTCTAATCCCGCCGAGGTTGTATTTAGGTTTCATCCTATCAAAGCCAATAATACAAGGACCAATTGGACACTGTATCATCATCATCATCATCGTTTAACGTCCGCTTTCCATACTAGCATGGGTTGGACGGTTTGACTGAGGACTGGTGAAACCGGATGGCTACACCAGGCTCCAATCTGATTTGGCAGAGTTTCTACAGCTGGATGCCCTTCCTAACGCCAACTACTCTGAGAGTGTAGTGGGTGCTTTTACGTGTCAACCGCACGAAGGCCAGTCAGGCGGTACTGGCAACGGCCACGCTCAAGATGGTGTATTTTATGTGCCACCCGCACAAGAGCCAGTCCAGGGGCACTGTAGTCAATATAATCCCCTGTAATTGCTGGCCGTGTGCCCAAGTGTGAAACCAACCAGCATGGAGAACAAACATTAAATAGTGGTGGCAGTGGCGGCGCTGGTGGTGGTGGTGGTGATGATGACACACACACACACACACTTCTATATACACATGTACTCTACTATCACGGCTGCTTTCCTTAACTTGACTTATATGTCAGTTTTTGCATTGTATACAATTAGCTCATTGTTACCATTATACAGACATCATACAGGCAAACAGCTGGTGTCAGGTCAGATTATATTTAAACATGAACACATGAGGGTAAAAAAATGAATGTAACAGGGAGTTTAGATCACAAGTGTTCGATAAAAAGAGAGGCTGATCAATGTTCATAACAATTATAATAAATGCTGGAATTCTGTTGATAAAGTTGCATGAGCAGTGGAGATTATTGGTGTTAGGTGAAGCTGGTCATAATAGGTAGAATGCTAAAGGATTAAATAAGCATATGATATACCTCTGATACATGAGGACGAGAAGCTTGTAGGGGCCGAAACCGGATGTGGTTCCTCCTGATGATGTCTTGAGCTTACTGGATCCTAATCCTCCAAGGGAAGGTATGTCAGAAGAAAGTAATTCAACAATGCGGGTTAATGAAACGTAAGACGTGTGGCCAGAACCTCCTGGAAAATAACCATAGCGAGGGACATTCCACAGTTGAATTAGAACAGTGATAAGTGTGAAGAAGAAAGAAGACATGCACCCAACACCAGAGCTGAAGACACCTCCGAAAGGAAGGGGGGACCCGCCACGTCAAAACGGTAGAGGAGTAGAGGCTGAAACCGGACGTGGTTCCTCCTGATGATGTCTTGAGCTAACTGGATCCTATAAAGGAGCTGTTGTGGTAACAGACCACGAAACATGGTTGAAATTCCTGTTGGTTGAAAGAGAGGGAGAGAGGGGGGCGGAGGAAGGAGAGAAGATGATGAAGATAGGGCAGTGGTGGTGGTGGTGGGGAGTCTCATTCAAGTTACAGGGAGATTTATATGAGGTGAAGTGGAACCAAGGATTGGATAGGACGAGTGGTGTGTGTGGGTCAAGTGTGTGAGATTTGCCAAAGGACAGTGGGGGTGGGGGTGGAAGGGGCGTGGGAATGTCGTTAGTTCACGCAAATGGAAGGAAGTGGTGGGGTGTTAGGCGTTTATGCTGCAGGGGGGGGGAGGAGAGATTCAATAGGGAGAAGAGACATTGCATGTGAGGTAGGTTTGTTTGTGAGGATGGGAAAGGATAGTGGGAGATAGAAGAGAAAATAATACAGTGATTAGTGAACTTGCATGGAGGGATGGGGTAGGCACTAGGGAGATGGGTCGGCAGGGGGAGAGGCTTGTTGGGGTCAGGAAGGCTTATCAAGGACAGATTACATGCAAGGGTGTGGACATAAAGGACAGGTCTATTTCTTATTTCTTTATTGCCCACAAGGGGTTAAACATAGAGGGGACAAACAAGGACAGACAAAGGGATTAAGTCGACTACATTGACCCAGTGCGTAACTGGTACTTATTTAATCAACCCCGAAAGGATGAAAGGCAAAGTCGACCTCAGTGGAATTTGAACTCAGAACATAACAGCAGACGAAATACCGCTAAGCATTTCGCCCGGCGTGCTAACGTTTTTGCCAGCTCTCCAGGACAGGTCTATTTCTATTAAACCAAGCCTATTTCTATTTATTACAATTTTGTGATTAAAATCAAAACATTTTGATGAACTGGTAGAAATAAGTGGTAAACACTCCATTTTGCCTGTTTAAAAATTGCAGTAGACTATGTTATAGGATTTGTATAGGCTCTGTGTGGCCAACACAGGACATTTGTGCCCTAGAATGGTACTCCAGTATCAGATAGACAAAGTGTTATTATATGGTACACTGTTTTTCTGAAGGTTACATATGTGGCTGGAGGCGCAATGGCCCAGTGGTTAGGGCAGCGGACTCACGGTCATAGGATCGCGGTTTCGATTCCCAGACCGGGCGTTGTGAGTGTTTATTGAGCGAAAACACCTAAAAGCTCCACGAGGCTCCGGCAGGGGATGGTGGCGAACCCTGCTGTACTCTTTCACCACAACTTTCTCTCACCCTTACTTCCTGTTTCTGTTGTGCCTGTAATTTCAAGTGGCCAGCCTTGTCACACTCTGTGTCATGCTGAATATCCCCCCCGAGAGCTACGTTAAGGGTATACGTGTCTGTGGAGTGCTCAGCCACTTGCACGTTAATTTCACAAGCAGGCTGTTCCGTTGATCAGATCAACTGGAACCCTCGATGTTGTAAGTGACGGAGTGCCAACAATCTTCTCTGAGAAGGTTTTTGTACATTTTTTTTTTTTTCGATAAGTACTTTTGAAAGCTCCCTACTGCATCCGGGTAGAGAAATTTCTTTGTGTTGTGTGTGTTTTGTGTCACATGTAGGAATTTTAAAATGTTGTGGTGGTGTTGTGCATGGGTGATTGTTTGTTTTGACATTGTTGTCTGTCATGCTGGTCTTTGACCTAATGTATCGCATTAGGTCTGAATTGTTTGTGTTTATTGCTTGTCAGCAGTGTGAATTCATTGTGTTTCTGTGTTTATGTCAATGTTTTTGTTTTCTGTGGCTGTTTTTGGTTTCAGGAGTGGCAAACCTCCCTGCTTTGTTTGTTTACTTCTCTATTCTCCCCACCCCCTTTTCTCCTTCCCCCTGTGGCCACTTGCCATTCCTCTGTGTCACCTACATCGGACGACATATCTGAGGAATCAGAAAATGGGAGACGAAGGTTATAGGGAGTCTATTTCTGAATGTGTTAATGTTGATTTTGTTGTTGGTGTTGGTGCTGGTTGGTGACAGTTAGGGTGTGGTGTATGGGTTTTTGGGAGTGGAATATGAGTCCTATTTTTCTCTTCTTCGTTTAGTGCTTCTATAGTTGTTGTTGTTGGTGGTGTTGTTGTTGTTGTTGTTTCTCTTCTTGGTGGTGCTGATCAGGGTGTCGTTCGGTTGGGCTGGCTTGTTGGTTGCTGATGTTCTTTCATTTCCTGGCTGTGCACATGGCAGTGTGGGTCGCAGTGCTGGTTTTTGCATTGGTTTTCTTGTTGTTGTGGTTGTTTTTGTTGTTGTTATTTTTCTTCTTGTTTTTGTTGCTGTTGCTCCTTGTATATTGGGCAACCTGCGTGACACCTACAATAGCCCAGGGTTGACCGAAGCCTTGTTAGAATGGAAACTCTATGGATGCCTATCATATATACAATAATCACTCGCCATATCGCTGTTCACCTATCGCGTCCACAATACATCGCGGATTTTTCTGGCTCATATATGTAAATTGATACCACGGACTCCTCAGTGTATTGTAGGGTTTTGTGGCCAATAAATATTTGTTTTTTTGTTTTTTTTAGATTTTAATTATTTCTGTGGTAAAATATGCATTTTTACGCCTAAAAATTAAATGAAAATACAGTACAATACTGCACTGTATAACACATTAATTAAAATATATTAAAAGAAAATACGTAGTGTACCGTAGATGAATAAACAAAGAATCGCACATACTCTATGGAAAACGAAACTAGAGAGAAGTGTGTGTGTGTGGTGCTGTTTAAATATATACAAATTATAATAATAATAATAATAAATATATATATATATATACAGTACAATACTGTTTCTACTTCGCAGATTTTTACCTATCGCGAGGGGTGGGGGGAATAACTGAGGGATTACTGTTCACACACACGCACACACATTTCGCTCAGGCGTAGCGATACTGGTAACCTGCTGTGTCTCCCTCCACCGCTTGACAATCGGCTTTGGCTTGTTTATGTCCCTGTAGCGGTTCGGCAAAATGAGGTTGATAGAATATGCTTAGACAAAGAAAATTAGTTCCGGGGTCGATTAATTCGATTAAAGCCTCTCGTGGCTACGCCCCAGCATGGCCGCAGTCGTATGATTTTAAAAATATGAGAACAAATAGTAAGAGAAGAGTTATCTTTCTTACTTTTTTGTTGATGTTAAGGGAGACAACTGTAATTCTTTATCGTGCCGTCCTTACAGAACCAACTTTCTCTGCCCTGTCCTACATAACATAATAATGATGAGTCAGCCTACAAGTAAGGCTCCTTAATACCTCTCTGTTTTTTGTTTTTTTTTCTCTGGGCCCATCTTTCTGCAGCCAGCTGGTTAGGTCGCCCAATATCTTCTCTTTTTCTACGCCAGTCCTTCTGTTGCCAGCTGGTAAAGCCACCCGCTAACTCCCCTGTCCGTCTGTCTCACTCCAGTAATGTCTTTGTGTAGCCAGTCCTTCCGTAGTCAACTGGTAAGATCCTCCTAGATCTTTCTCTCTCTCTCTCTGCCTTTCTCATTCCGTAGCCAGCGGAATTCTAGTTTAAACACCCCCATAACCCCTCTTTTACTCGTTTCAGTCATCTGACTGTGGTCATGCTGGAGCACCGCCTTTAGTCGAGCAAATCGACCGCAGGACTTATTCTATCGGTCACTTTTTGCCGAACCGCTAAGTGACGGGGACGTAAACACACCAGCATCGGTTGTCAAGCGATGTTGGGGGGAGACCAACACAGACACACAAACCCACATATATATATACATATATACGACGGGCTTCTTTCAGTTTCTGTCTACCAAATCCACTCACAAGGCTTTGGTCGGCCCGAGGCTATAGTAGAAGACACTTGCCCAAGGTGCCATGCAGTGGGACTGAACCCAGAACCATGTGGTTGGTAAGCGAGCGAGCTACTTACCACAAAGCCACTCCTACACCTCATAACATTTCACTTTTTGAAATTTTCTCAAAATTTTTGCAAATTTGTGTTCTACACACGGGATTTTATACGATTTTGAAAAAAAAAAGAAAAAAAATTATGGTCGATTTAGCTGTTGTTTTTAGCACATCTCATGATCACCCGATACCTTCCTTGTTTCTTTGTCACTCTGACATATATTGATGTTTTTCTATATTTTTCTCCCCGTTAACACATTTAATAGAATGATGATACACCCAAGGGCGGTCCATTGCTGAGATTTAAGCAAAAACTTTGGATTGTCTGCATTTAAAATTCTGATTTTTAAAAAAAATTCGAAAAAAAAAGCGGAAATTTTATGATTTATTGGATGGTGGGGGAATTAAAAAAAATTTTTAAATTATTATTTGCATAATCGCATGAATTCCTGTGTGTAGAACACAAATTCATTAAAATTCTTTGAAAATTCCCCCAAAATATAAAAAATTATGAGGAGTTATAATGGGGTGCTAAAACCAAAATTATGCCATAATGTCACCCAATATCTCTCAAGATCTTTCTGTAGCCAGCTGGTAAAGCTACCCAGTACCTTCTCTCTGTCTTCCAGTGTGTCACCAAATGTTCAAAACTTAGGTTATCATAAAACCAGGAGTTAAGACAAACATGAAGGAAAGATCTAGAAGCTAAATCATTTGTACATTATCTACATTCGACGGATATTTGTCTTCATCTTGTTTGTTGCTAACACAACGTTTCGGCTGATATACCCTCTAGTCTTCATCAGGTGTCTTGCGGAAATTTTGAACCTGGGTTCTCATTCCTAAGGTATTTTTCAATGTTGTTGTTATTATTATTATTATTATTCAGGTCACTGACTGGAATCGATCTCGGGGTTAGTAGCCCACACTCTTAACCACTATGCTGTATGCATATAATAATAATAATCATCATCATCATCATCATTTAACGTCCACTTTCCATGCTAGCATGGGTTGGACGATTTGACTGAGGACTGGTGCAACTGGATGGCTACAACAGGCTCCAATCTAATTTGGCAGAGTTTCTACAGCTGGATGCCCTTCCTAATGCCAACCACTCAGAGAGTGTAGTGGGTGCTTTTACTTGTCACCCGAATAATAATAATAATAATAATAATAAATAAACTAATATACAGTTCTATATTTAAGAGATGATGAATTATGTACATTATTTACGATTGACAGATATTTATCTTCATCTTGTTTGTTGTTAACACGTTTCGGCTGATATACCCTCCAGCCTTCATCAGGTGTCTTGGGGAAATTTCGAACCTGGGTTCTCATTCCTAAGGTATTTTTCGATGTTATTATTATTATTGTTTAGGTCACTGCTTGGAATCGAACTCGGAATCTTGGGGTTAGTAGCCCGCGCTCTTGACCACTATGCCTATGGTTATATGCGCGGGCTACTAACCCCAAGATTCCGAGTTCGATTCCAATCACACTTTACTATCTTAAAAAAAAAGGCTGACATTTTAGATGATGTGGTCCTAGGATTCCCTGCAATTTGAAAAAAAACACAGGATGGTCATGTTTGGAATGCTTTGATCATAAATCCACTCAACCAGGTTGACCTGGGGCTGAACAACAACAAAGTAGACTCTACATGGTTGTGGTTGCTTCATGAGCTAGAAACAGTAGCTAAATCTCCTTCAACTCAAACCATACCATATTGGATAAGTAGGACCAGGCTTCACTGCATACAGAAAAAAAAACTGGGATGTTCATGGTTGGAGGAATTTTGATTATAGACTTGCTAGATCAGACCTAATATGGTAATAAACAGCAACATCGCCTGTCTCATTTAATGACACTGAGAATGCCATAACATAGTCCATGTATCTGCTAGAAATAGCAGTTAATGTAGCTTTCATATCATACTATATCGTATTTAAAAAACCACAGAACACATTCAATTATGTAGTCTTAGATATACTGTTCCTCGGTAAATACCAACATAGTCCATGTATCTGCTAGAAATAGCAGTTAATGTAGCTTTCATATCATACTATATCGTATTTAAAAAAAAAAAACAGAACACATTAAATTATGTAGTCTTAGATATACTGTTCCTCAGTAAATACCAACATAGTCCATGTATCTGCTAGAAATAGCAGTTAATGTAGCTTTCATATCATGCTATATCATATTTTTAAAAAAACCAGAACACATTAAATTATGTAGTCTTAGGTATATTGTTCCTCAGTAAATACCAACATAGTCCATGTATCTGCTAGAAATAGCAGTTAATGTAGCTTTCATATCATACTATATCGTATTTAAAAAACCACAGAACACATTCAATTATGTAGTCTTAGATATACTGTTCCTCGGTAAATACCAACATAGTCCATGTATCTGCTAGAAATAGCAGTTAATGTAGCTTTCATATCATACTATATCGTATTTAAAAAAAAAAAACAGAACACATTCAATTATGTAGTCTTAGATATACTGTTCCTCGGTAAATACCAACATAGTCCATGTATCTGCTAGAAATAGCAGTTAATGTAGCTTTCATATCATGCTATATCATATTTAAAAAAAAAACCAGAACACATTAAATTATGTAGTCTTAGATATACTGTTCCTCAGTAAATACCAACATAGTCCATGTATCTGCTAGAAATAGCAGTTATTGTAGCTTTCATATCATACTATATCGTATTTAAAAAAAACAGAACACATTCAATTATGTAGTCTTAGATATACTGTTCCTCAGTAAATACCAACATAGTCATTGTATCTGCTAGAAATAGCAGTTAATGTAGCTTTCATATCATACTATATCGTATTTAAAAAAAAAAAACAGAACACATTAAATTATGTAGTCTTAGATATACTGTTCCTCAGTAAATACCAACACAGTCCATGTATCTGCTAGAAATAGCAGTTAATGTAGCTTTCATATCATACTATATCGTATTTAAAAAAAACAGAACACATTAAATTATGTAGTCTTAGATATACTGTTCCTCAGTAAATACCAACATAGACCATGTATCTGCTAGAAATAGCAGTTAATGTAGCTTTCATATCATACTATATCGTATTTAAAAAAAACAGAACACATTCAATTATGTAGTCTTAGATATACTGTTCCTCAGTAAATACCAACATAGTCCATGTATCTGCTAGAAATAGCAGTTAATGTAGCTTTCATATCATACTATATCGTATTTAAAAAAACAAAAAACAGAACACATTAAATTATGTAGTCTTAGATATACTGTTCCTCAGTAAATACCAACATAGTCCATGTATCTGCTAGAAATAGCAGTTAATGTAGCTTTCATATCATACTATATCGTATTTAAAAAAAAAAAAACAGAACACATTCAATTATGTAGTCTTAGATATACTGTTCCTCAGTAAATACCAACATAGTCCATGTATCTGCTAGAAATAGCAGTTAATGTAGCTTTCATATCATACTATATCGTATTTAAAAAAAAAAAACAGAACACATTAAATTATGTAGTCTTAGATATACTGTTCCTCAGTAAATACCAACATAGTCCATGTATCTGCTAGAAATAGCAGTTAATGTAGCTTTCATATCATACTATATCGTATTTAAAAAAAACAGAACACATTAAATTATGTAGTCTTAGATATACTGTTCCTCAGTAAATACCAACATAGTCCATGTATCTGCTAGAAATAGCAGTTAATGTAGCTTTCATATCATACTATATCGTATTTAAAAAAAAAAAACAGAACACATTCAATTATGTAGTCTTAGATATACTGTTCCTCAGTAAATACCAACATAGTCCATGTATCTGCTAGAAATAGCAGTTAATGTAGCTTTCATATCATACTATATCGTATTTAAAAAAAAAAAACAGAACACATTCAATTATGTAGTCTTAGATATACTGTTCCTCAGTAAATACCAACATAGTCCATGTATCTGCTAGAAATAGCAGTTAATGTAGCTTTCATATCATACTATATCGTATTTAAAAAAAAAAAACAGAACACATTAAATTATGTAGTCTTAGATATACTGTTCCTCAGTAAATACCAACATAGTCCATGTATCTGCTAGAAATAGCAGTTAATGTAGCTTTCATATCATACTATATCGTATTTAAAAAAAAAAAACAGAACACATTAAATTATGTAGTCTTAGATATACTGTTCCTCAGTAAATACCAACATAGTCCATGTATCTGCTAGAAATAGCAGTTAATGTAGCTTTCATATCATACTATATCGTATTTAAAAAAAACAGAACACATTAAATTATGTAGTCTTAGATATACTGTTCCTCAGTAAATACCAACATAGTCCATGTATCTGCTAGAAATAGCAGTTAATGTAGCTTTCATATCATACTATATCGTATTTAAAAAAAAAAAACAGAACACATTCAATTATGTAGTCTTAGATATACTGTTCCTCAGTAAATACCAACATAGTCCATGTATCTGCTAGAAATAGCAGTTAATGTAGCTTTCATATCATACTATATCGTATTTAAAAAACCACAGAACACATTCAATTATGTAGTCTTAGATATACTGTTCCTCGGTAAATACCAACATAGTCCATGTATCTGCTAGAAATAGCAGTTAATGTAGCTTTCATATCATACTATATCATATTTAAAAAAAAACCCAGAACACATTAAATTATGTAGTCTTAGATATACTGTTCCTCAGTAAATACCAACATAGTCCATGTATCTGCTAGAAATAGCAGTTAATGTAGCTTTCATATCATACTATATCGTATTTAAAAAAAAAAAACAGAACACATTAAATTATGTAGTCTTAGATATACTGTTCCTCAGTAAATACCAACATAGTCCATGTATCTGCTAGAAATAGCAGTTATTGTAGCTTTCATATCATACTATATCGTATTTAAAAAAAACAGAACACATTCAATTATGTAGTCTTAGATATACTGTTCCTCAGTAAATACCAACATAGTCATTGTATCTGCTAGAAATAGCAGTTAATGTAGCTTTCATATCATACTATATCGTATTTAAAAAAAAAAAACAGAACACATTAAATTATGTAGTCTTAGATATACTGTTCCTCAGTAAATACCAACACAGTCCATGTATCTGCTAGAAATAGCAGTTAATGTAGCTTTCATATCATACTATATCGTATTTAAAAAAAACAGAACACATTAAATTATGTAGTCTTAGATATACTGTTCCTCAGTAAATACCAACATAGACCATGTATCTGCTAGAAATAGCAGTTAATGTAGCTTTCATATCATACTATATCGTATTTAAAAAAAACAGAACACATTCAATTATGTAGTCTTAGATATACTGTTCCTCAGTAAATACCAACATAGTCCATGTATCTGCTAGAAATAGCAGTTAATGTAGCTTTCATATCATACTATATCGTATTTAAAAAAACAAAAAACAGAACACATTAAATTATGTAGTCTTAGATATACTGTTCCTCAGTAAATACCAACATAGTCCATGTATCTGCTAGAAATAGCAGTTAATGTAGCTTTCATATCATACTATATCGTATTTAAAAAACCACAGAACACATTAAATTATGTAGTCTTAGATATACTGTTCCTCAGTAAATACCAACATAGTCCATGTATCTGCTAGAAATAGCAGTTAATGTAGCTTTCATATCATACTATATCGTATTTAAAAAAAAACAAAACAGAACACATTAAATTATGTAGTCTTAGATATACTGTTCCTCAGTAAATACCAACATAGTCCATGTATCTGCTAGAAATAGCAGTTAATGTAGCTTTCATATCGTACTATATCGTATTTAAAAAAACCCAGAACACATTAAATTATGTAGTCTTAGATATACTGTTCCTCTGTAAATACCAACATAGTCCATGTATCTGCTAGAAATAGCAGTTAATGTAGCTTTCATATCATATTATATCGTATTTAAAAAAAAAACAGAACACATTAAATTATGTAGTCTTAGATATACTGTTCCTCGGTAAATACCAACATAGTCCATGTATCTGCTAGAAATAGCAGTTAATGTAGCTTTCATATCATATTATATCGTATTTAAAAAAAAAACAGAACACATTAAATTATGTAGTCTTAGATATACTGTTCCTCAGTAAATACCAACAGGGTAGATGGTCTTGCCTGATGCATCTTTGATCATTGGTCTGCTTATACAAGCTTGGCCTGGGGTTAAATGGTAACAACAGCAGCAGCAGCATGAAATAAAGGCACACAAGAAAGGTATGGACGGACAGGAGGGAGGAGAGAAGTGGAAGGCGGAGAAGAGAGAGATGAAAGAAAGAGTGGGTAGGAGAGAAGGAGAGAGAGAGATGAAAGAAAGAGTGGGTAGGAGAGAAGGAGAGAGAGAGAGGGAGAGAACCCTTATATAGTCAATTGAAGTTGATCTGCTAGAAATTACAGCAAATCTCCCTCAATTCACATACTATGAGCTTAAAAAGAAAAAAATGAAGGACCCATATGTTTGGGAAAAAAATAAAAGGGACAATGACATTTGGAGTGTCTTACTCATTGGAAGCAAACTAATAACACAACAACAATAACAACAAAAACGACGACACAGGTATAAATAAATGTATACATCATTCAATCATATATATATATATATACACAGTGTAGGTTTTATACACAAATATATACAGTTTAGCAAAAGAACATGCAATTGTGAACAATCATGTATGTACAATGTGTGTATACACACACACAAACATATATATACACACATACATATATATATATATATATACATACAAAAATATGAGGAATGACCAGCAAAAGTGGATTCCTATATGCTAGAAATAGATGCCAAATCATCTAACCACGGCATCTATTTCTAGCATATAGGAGTCCACTTTTGCTGGTCATTCCTCTTATTTTTGTATGTAATATAATTTTAATCTTCGGATTTTTTTAATATGCTAGACCACTGGTTTTAATTGATTAATATCAATTTTTACCCTCATTATTAAATTATATATATATTTACATTTAGTATTTTTTAAAATTCTTTTATTTGTTTCAGTCACATTGGACTGCTGCCATGCTGTAGCATCACCTTGAAATGTTTAGTCAATCAAATTAACCTCAGTATTTTTTTTTTTTTTTTTTTTAAGTCTGGTACTTATTCTATCAGTCTCTTTCTGATGAACTACTAAGTTATGGGGGATGTAATGAAACCAATACTAGTTGGCAGAAAGTAAGAGACACGCACATACACATGTATACATACACTCACCCCTGAATGTTTGGGATAAAGCTGACAATTCCTTTATTGAGGAACAGCTTGATATATTGGTGAACAGCCAATGGCATTGAAGAGCATAAAGATTAAAGGTGTATATGAGAAAAAGTGGACACAGAAGACTGGAAGCCATCTGAATAATGGAAAAGAGTTACCTGTATCATGATGTTCCATGCCTGGTATCAAGATGCCAACATCATGACTGTTGCTCAATGCTCTGTAAAGGCTGTAAGATGTAACATGGACAGCTGCAACAGAGACTATGAAGCCATGGCCTGCAGGAAGGGACACAGCAGGTGTTCTGACTGTCCACAAACTGGGAGTCATCCCATGTCTTTAAACAAGGCTTTAGACTCGATTCAGACAGCTATGGTCAAATCCCGGCTGGAGAGGGTTGCTGTTGGAAGACCGTATGTGTGGCAGCAGGATTCGACTCCTTGCCATATATCTGGAAAGTGTCAGAAGTTGTTGTCAGAGAATCTCTACAACTTCACCAGCCTCAATTACTGCCCTCCTAATTTCTCCGATTGTCTCCTCCATTGGACACTAAACTCTGCTTGTGAAGACCTGTTGGGGGCAAGCGAAAGCGAAATCGTGATGGCACCACCTTTCGAGCGTGATCATTACCAGCGTCGCCTTCCTGGCACTTGTGCCGCAGCTTCGCGTTCCTGGCTCGTGAAAAGTCATTCAAGCGAGGTCATTGCCAGTGCCACTGGACTGGCTCCTGTGCCAGTACCGCCTGACTGGCCTTTGTGCCGGTGGCACGTAAAAACACCCACTATACTCTTGGAGTGGTTGGCGTTAGGAAGGGCATCCAGCTGTAGAAACTCTGCCAAATCAGATTGGAGCCTGGTGTAGCCATCTGGTTTCACCAGTCCTCAGTCAAATCGTCCAACCGATGCTAGCATGGAAAGCGGATGTTAAACGATGATGATAATGTAATCCCATGAATTACTATGTGTATATGGGGAAGGAGGAAAAGCATGGTTGAGCAAGACCTCAACCTCTCTGTCTGCAACGCCAAGGCTGAGCTGGTGGCCAAAATCAAAGTGTTCAAGGATCTTCCCAGGGACACAGTGAGCAACGCATGCACCAAGTTCTGGAGCCATCTTGAGGTCACGAAGGTAGTAACTTTAAATAGACTGTTATTTCCAAACCATAATATAGTTGATATTTAAAAAATTTTTAAGTTACTTTTATTTGTCGATGAAATATTGTTGTTTTCTTTTCCTGCTATGCAAACTGTCAAATTTATCCTGAACACCCTGTATATTAAGGGCATCTGCACAGTTTCTGTTGCCCGAATTTATTCACAACACTAGTTGGGGCTATAGTAGAAGACACTTGCCAAAGGTGCTATGCAACCATATATATATATGTGTGTGTGTGTGTGTGTGTGTGTGTATGTATATATGTGTGTGCATATATATATATATATATATATATATATATATATATATATATATATATATATATATATATATACATGTATGTGTATATATATAAATGTATGCATATAATATATATATATATATATAGGTGCGGGGGTGGATATTTGCTAAGAAGCTTGCTTCCCAAACACATGGTTCTGAGTTCAGTCCCACTGCATAGCTTCTTGGGTGAGTGTCTTCTATTATAGCCTTGGGCCGACCAAAGCCATGTCAAATATATATACATACATACATATATATATATATATATATATATATATATATATACATATATATATATATATATATATATATATATATATATATAATGTATGTATATGTATATATATACATATACATATATATAAATATAATGTATGCATGTGTTTATATATATATATATATAATGTATGCATGTGTTATATATGTATATATGTGTGTGTGTGTGTGCATGCACATATGTATATGCTATCTATTGATATGTATATGTATACATACATTATATATGTATATATATACACACACACATATGCACATACATTTTGATGAGAACCTAGTTTCTTAAGAACATCCTGTCACACTTGTGTAATAGCTACAAAAACAAAGAAAAAAAATAAATGCCTAACTAAGTAAAAATTCACAAGGGGGCTGATAATGTGGCCCAGCTGACCTCCTACAAATAAGGGTCAAATCCCCTAGAAACCACAGGGGTAAATTTCTGAGATTTTTTGGGGGATAAAGTGAATTTTATATACCATTACATATGGTATACATAGATGTACATATATATATATATATATGTAACGGTTATAGGATTGCACGATGAAGATCATTTTTTTATAAGAAAATATTTATTTATGCCGTTACATTCTAGGTTGCCATACCACGACGGGTAGGCCAGTGTAATAGTATATAAAACATGCAAGGTTGAGAATGTAGGCCTGTATCTGTATGTTCCTTCTTTTATAGCAGTAATTGTATAGAGGGAGAGATGGTAGGGTTATAACGTTGGCGCCGTTGTCTGACAGTGGCTGACAGTAAAGTTATTTCTCCCTCTGCCAAGTTGTAGCTGATCAGCCAGGCATCTTTCTCCATGAGACGTCAAGTGACCACTGGTCACTAGAAAGTGAAAAGAGGAAGTTTTCTTGGAGTGTCCTGTTTATATAGCCATGAAGCAGGGCAGTGAGTGCAAAGGATTTAGCTTGTTTACCTCAATTCTAGATGGAGCAGAAGAGGTCAGAAAAGGATCAAGTGGTGGAGACCGCTTCGGCCTAGCTATTCAAATATGGGTAAAGTGGATCGAATCCACTTCACGCCTGCCAGGTTCCTATATATATATATACCGGAGTAAGCACATGAAATGTGCAACAAGGTGGAAAAAAAGAGTAGCATTTTGAGCCCATTTTTCTATTTAAGGTTTTCTTCGATATTTTTTTAATAGGGTGAATCTGTATTAAATTTATTTGGTCTGTGAATTACACATCATTGACTGTTAATTGAAACGACCAATCAAACGAATCCATGTGTTTTAAATTTCAAATTTTATATTACTTTCGATTGCATTGTTATCCTTTCTTCATTTCTAACAAAACTGTCCGATGAACGGGAACGTGAAACTCAGAGTAACGGTTTT
Source organism: Octopus bimaculoides (assembly GCF_046866305.1). NCBI lineage: Eukaryota > Metazoa > Mollusca > Cephalopoda > Octopoda > Octopodidae > Octopus > Octopus bimaculoides. The sequence goes on along the minus strand of NC_142957.1, from coordinate 7,492,542 downwards.
TTTGTTATATTTCTGCTGCTTTTAAATAAAGTATATATATATATTTTTTTTTTTTTCTATACATATATATATATATGAATATAAATGTTGGCAGTGTATCATTCTAGCAATGCGTTTTTTTCTATTTGAAAATTAGTCTGCTGGAGACATGGTACAAATAGAATTAACCATGTGCCCAGAGTTTCATGACTGCTTGGAGACACAACACATACCATAAAAATCTTCCTCGTTTCAGTACCTCCATGGCAAGAAACTATTTCCAGCTTTTATTTTATAAACTGCATATATTAAATGATATATTTATCTCTGATTGGATGGAGTACTTTTTTTTTTATTAATCTCAGCTTAATGGAACAGTAAACGACAAATTGTGTGTGCGTGTGTATATATATATATATATTTCTGAACTTCGGTATATGGTGAAGCAAATATTTGCTGATCCCTTAATTATATTTATAAATATATATGAGCTTTTAAATAAGTTTCTCCACCAATAATGGTGCTTTCATACCGATGGGCTTGGTAAAAATTGTTAATTGTTAATTGATTTATTAATTAATAAATTGATAATCCTTTACCCTTTTAATTTGTATATATATATATATATATATATATATATATATATATATATATATGTATATATATATTATCATCATCATCATCGTTTAACGTCCGCTTTCCTTGCTAGCATGGGTTGGACGATTTGACTGATGAAACCGGATGGCAACACCAGGTTCCAATCTAAATTTGGCAGAGTTTCTACAGCTGGATGCCCTTCCTAACGCCAACCACTCAGAGAGTGTAGTGGGTGCTTTTACGTGTCACCCGCATGAAGGCCAGTCAGGCGATACTGGCAACGGCCACGCTCGAAATGGTGTCTTTTATGTGCCACCCGCACAAGCCAGTCCAGGGGCACTGGCAACGATCTCGCTCGAAAATCCTACGAAGGCCAGTCAGGCGGTACTGGCAACGGCCACGCTCTCAAAATGGTGCATCTTATGTGCCACCCGCACAAGAGCCAGTCCAGGGGAAAGACACACGCACACAGCCAAATATATATATATATATAAAATTTATTAATGAGGGTAGAAATTAATATTAATCAATTAAAACCAGTGGTCTAGCTGGAGCACCACCTTAAAGGGTATTAGTCAAAGAAACCGACCCCAGAACTTATTCTTTGCAAACCTAGTAATTATTCTATTGATCTCTTTTGCCAAACCCCTAAGTTATGGGGACATAAACACACCAGCATTTGTGGTCAAGTGATGGCAGGGGAACAAACACATACAAACAAACATATACACACACACACACACATATATATATGACGGGATTCTTTCAGTTTCCATCTACCAAATCCACTCACAAGTCTTTGGTTGGCCCGAGGCTATAGTAGAATACACTTGCCCAAGGTGCCACACATGTGGTTGGGAAGCAAGCTTCTTATGACACAGCCATGCGTCTGCCTTGGGTAAGTGCCTTCTACTTTAACCCCAGGCCAACCAAGGCCTTGTGAGTGAATGTGGTAGACAGAAGCTGTGTGGAAGTTCATCATACCAGAATTGAAAATAAGTCCCAGGGTCGATTTGTTTGATTAAACCCATCAGGTCTGTGTCCCAGCATGACTGCAGTCCAATTTCTGAGGCAAGTAAAAGATAAAAGATAAAGACAAACAGATAGAGGGCAAAGACTGGCAGGTAGACATACATATCCTTTGTGTCCAGTTTGTTTGCATATTTCTTAAATGTGAACATAGCCATTGTTATGTGTATGATATTTTCTCCTTTCCCATCCCGAACGGATTTTCATAAGGTAGCGATCCACACAAGGAATTAACAGTAGAAATTTCATGAGGAATACTAGAGCCGGTAGCAGGACGCAGTAGAAGCGAATGGATATGGCAATGAATGCTGGCGCCTTGATCCAGAAGGGAACAGCCATGACAAGCACATGGGCCGTAATTAAGAATAGGGTCATGTAGCCAAGCTTGGATTGGAAAAATCGCCATTCCTGCCAGTTTAGAGTATCTGAAATTGAAGGCACTGATGTTAGACCGAGAATGCTCATAGAGATGAGACCGAGAAGGCCAACACTGATAGATGTTTCACCAATCCAGTTCATCCGTGATGAAAGTTCGAATGAAAAGTTGGTGGTGTTTGTTGGTAAATGGATGTGACTGTGTTGGTACCATTCTGGCATTGAGGCTGGGGAGAGGATAATGGCACTGATCATGACATGCCAACAGCTGAACAGAAGTGCGAAGAGTCCAAGCATCTTGCGGGACTTCAACCACCGGTCCATGCAATGAGGAAAGCATTTGTATTTGGTGCCACGGCAAATCTGCAGAAAGGAAGCCAGACAGCCTGGAAGATAAGAGAGAGCAAGAAGTGTAATGGCCGTCAGACAGACTGGCTTGTTCAGAGCACTTAACGGCAAGTTACCGAGTGGAATTTTTATTTCTGGATGGGAACCGAAAAATATCCCAAACTCAATGGCACAGATGGCAAACCAGAAGAAGAAAACAGCAAACGTGAAAAGCGTAGGAACACCCCAGCCTGACATCAAAACCAACTGCCGACACTCCAACTCTCGGGCATTTCTTAAGCCCCCCATGTTTAAAGTAGAAAATCCCATATCGTGACAAAGTTCAGATATTGACATCGAAGCAGTTCTGTTATTCGAAGCGATGAGAACACGTCGACTCCCACCAAAAGAATCACTTTCAATGGCGTACGCTGAGAGAGTATTGAAGGCCTTGACAACATCTGCCTCGGGAAATCCATCAGCAAGGATTTCGGCAAGCGACTCTGCTTCGTCGTATTCAGTTCGGTTGGAGACATCGACCAGGATCTTGTCGGTGAGAAAATCCTTGTAGTTCTGGAGAATTGTAAAGATAGCATGATGTGGGACAGCAAGGATTAATATTCTAATATCGGTGTGAGTCAAACAGGTATGGTTGGACACGACATGGGCGTCTTCGAGTGTTTTGTCATTTTCAGCAAGTTTGTGGTCTTGAGTGCAACGGCTACCCATATACACAGAGTATCCAGACATTATAAGTCTTTTGGTAATGGCTCGGGCAAAATCTCCGGTGCCAAGTACGCCGATGATGTGTTTGTTGTTGTAAGCGACGTCGATTCCATTCATCTGGAAGAAAAATGAAAAAGAATGTGAACAAATGAAAAATTGAAATTAGGGTTAGGGTTACTCTCTTTTAAAATTTATCTACATATTTTGTATTTCTTTATCCACTCAATGCCTGCACCATCCATCCATCCATCAATTTAACCTTTCACTCAGCATTTACACACTTTTTCCATTTACCCATACAACATCCATACATTGTCTATCTTTCCACTCAACATCCACACACTGTCTCTATCTTTCCACTCAACATCCACACACTGTCTCTATCTTTCCACTCAACATCCACACACTGTCTCTATCTTTCCATTCAACATCTACACACTGTCTCTATCTTTCCACTCAACATCTACACACTGTGTCAATCTTTCCACTCAACATCCACACACTGTCTCTATCTTTCCACTCAACATCTACACACTGTGTCTATCTTTCCACTCAACATCTACACACTGTCTCTATCTTTCCACTCAACATCCACACACTGTGTCTATCTTTCCACCATCCACACACTGTGTCTATCTTTCCACTCAACATCTACACATTGTGACTATCTTTCCACTCAAAATCTACACACTGTCTCTATCTTTCCACTCAACATCCACACACTGTGTCTATCTTTCCACTCAACATCAACACACTGTCTCTATCTTTCCACTCAACATCTACACACTGTATTTATCTTTCCACTCAACATCTACACACTGTGTCTATCTTTCCACTCAACATCTACACACTGTCTCTATCTTTCCACTCAACATCTACACACTATCTCTATCTTTCCACCATCTACACTCTGTGTCAATCTTTCCACTCAACATCCACACACTGTGTCTATCTTTCCACTCAACATCTACACACTGTGTCTATCTTTCCACTCATCATCTACACACTGTCTCTATCTTTCCACTCAACATCTACACACTATCTCTATCTTTCCACCAGCTACACTCTGTGTCAATCTTTCCACTCAACATCCACACACTGTGTCTATCTTTCCACTCAACATCCACACACTGTGTCTATCTTTCCACTCAACATCTACACACTGTCTCTATCTTTCCACTCAACATCTACACACTATCTCTATCTTTCCACCATCTACACTCTGTGTCAATCTTTCCACTCAACATCCACACACTGTGTCTATCTTTCCACTCAACATCAACACACTGTCTCTATCTTTCCACTCAACATCTACACACTGTATTTATCTTTCCACTCAACATCTACACACTGTGTCTATCTTTCCACTCAACATCTACACACTGTGTCTATCTTTCCACTCAACATCTACACACTGTCTCTATCTTTCCACTCAACATCTACACACTATCTCTATCTTTCAACCATCTACACTCTGTGTCAATCTTTCCACTCAACATCCACACACTGTGTCTATCTTTCCACTCAACATCTACACACTGTGTCTATCTTTCCGCTCAACATCTACACACTGTCTCTATCTTTCCACTCAACATCTACACACTATCTCTATCTTTCCACCAGCTACACTCTGTGTCAATCTTTCCACTCAACATCCACACACTGTGTCTATCTTTCCACTCAACATCTACACACTGTGTCTATCTTTCCACTCAACATCTACACACTATCTCTATCTTTCCACCATCTACACTCTGTGTCAATCTTTCCACTCAACATCCACACACTGTGTCTATCTTTCCACTCAACATCAACACACTGTGTCTATCTTTCCACTCAACATCAACACACTGTCTCTATATTTCCACTCAACATCTACACACTGTATTTATCTTTCCACTCAACATCTACACACTGTCTCTATCTTTCCACCAGCTACACTCTGTGTCAATCTTTCCACTCAACATCCACACACTGTGTCTATCTTTCCACTCAACATCTACACACTGTGTCTATCTTTCCACTCAACATCTACACACTATCTCTATCTTTCCACCATCTACACTCTGTGTCAAGCTTTCCACTCAACATCCACACACTGTGTCTATCTTTCCACTCAACATCAACACACTGTCTCTATCTTTCCACTCAACATCTACACACTGTATTTATCTTTCCACTCAACATCTACACACTGTGTCTATCTTTCCACTCAACATCTACACACTGTGTCTATCTTTCCACTCAACATCTACACACTGTCTCTATCTTTCCACTCAACATCCACACACTGTGTCTATCTTTCCACTCAACATCAACACACTGTGTCTATCTTTCCACTCAACATCAACACACTGTCTCTATCTTCCACTCAACATCTACACACTGTATTTATCTTTCCACTCAACATCTACACACTGTCTCTATCTTTCCACTCAACATCTACACACTATCTCTATCTTTCCACCATCTACACTCTGTGTCAATCTTTCCACTCAACATCCACACACTGTGTCTATCTTTCCACTCAACATCAACACACTGTCTCTATCTTTCCACTCAACATCTGCACACTGTATTTATCTTTCCACTCAACATCTACACATTGTGTCTATCTTTCCACTCAACATCTACACACTGTGTCTATCTTTCCACTCAACATCTACACACTGTCTCTATCTTTCCAATCAACATCTACACACTATCTCTATCTTTCCACTCAACATCCACACACTGTCTCTATCTTTCCACCATCTACACACTGTGTCAATCTTTCCACTCAACACCTACACACTGTCTCTATCTTTCCACTCAACATCTACACACTGTCTCTATCTTTCCACTCAACATCCACACACTGTGTCTATCTTTCCACTCAACATCTACACACTGTCTCTATCTTTCCACTCAACATCTACACACTGTGTCTATCTTTCCACTCAACATCTACACAATGTCTATCTGTCCACTGAACATCTACACACTGCCTATTTTCCCACTCGACATCTACACACTGTCTTAATCCATTCAACATCAACACACTCTGTCAGTCAACTCTGTCAACAACCACACATTGTGTCTGTCTCGGCTTAATATCTACACACTGTATCTGTCTGTCTCTCAATATATCTAATTGCTTCTTTATCCAATCAATATAAATCCAGTCTGTCTGTCCAGTCACCAAGGACATACTGAAACTGCTGTTTAAGAGAATTTTCAGACTTGTCAAAGTGAAATCTTGGAAATGAGGTACGAATTAATTCAACAACCTAATCAGATCTGAGTGAGAGTTTAAACAGAATTTAATTAAGTTTAACTGATAAATTTCATCATTGGCAAAACATTGTTTTGTAAATTGATATTTTATTTATTTTATTTAAAAGGAATTACTGTTTTTACAAAATATTACATCATATGGCTGTCTATTGTTTTATATTTTAAAATTCCATCAAACCCCGAATCACATGTTGCATCTATATAACTCAATACACTCACACACACACATGTATGTAAGTTATGAATGTATGAATGTATTTATATACGAATATGTCTGTAAACACACACATGTATATATACATACACACACTCACTCAAACATATTCAATTACACCATATCCGTCTGCATTCTTTTTACAATGATTGGTTGAGAGACGTGCAAAAATTCATGTAAGTAGCATTATACATACATATATATATATATATAAGTCAGTAAATAGTGGGGTTGTGTTAACCACACGTGGAGAAATGATAGGAAAATGAAAAATAATAATAAGGCAGAATGAAAAATAATGCTTCCAGTTTAGCATTCTGCCTTATTATTATTTTTCATTTTCATATATATATATATATATATATATATATATATATATATATAGAGAGAGAGAGAGAGAGAGAGAGAGAATGGAGGTCTGGATGGGTAGATAGATATACACACACACGTATATATATACAAACACATACATCACACAATGTACAATCAACAGTAACAGCTCCTTACCAAACACACCATATGTGTGTGTCACTATGCTAAACCACTTTTGGCTCCCTTCTCTCCTAACACCACCAGATTCCAGCCTGCACCAGCCTGCCCCAGAGCGATCCTCCCTGCACCAGCCCACAGTAACTGTTCGCAAGCCTTACTTAAACAATATGTAACCTTTTAGAAACCCAACTCCACACATGCCATACACAGAGGAAACACATGACAAAGCGTTATGAATATCGTTGAAGCTTTCCAACTCCACTTCATGCTAGCCACTTACTCTTTTACTCTTTTACTCTTTTACTTGTTTCAGTCATTTGACTGTGGCCATGCTGGAGCACCGCCTTTTAGTCGAGCAAATCGAACCCAGGACTTATTCTTTGGATGCCTAGTACTTATTGTATCGGTCTCTCTTTTGCCGAACCGCTAAGTTACGGGGACGTAAACACACCAGCATCGGTTGTCAAGCGATGTTGGTGGGGTGCCGAACACAAACACACAGCCGACCATTAAGAGATGCATCCCCCTGGCAGCAGAGTGGCACATTCACCACCAATTGCCTCCACCTGTGCACTACCGAGATGTTTCCCTGCTCCTGCACACCTGGAGCAGGGTCAATGGATTGACACCTATTACAGTTCCCAACCACCTTTTGAATGTGTTGTCTAGTAACGTTGGAGTCAACCCTCCTGGCAAGGTGATACTGTTATTTATGACATCGTTCGTGCGTTTGTACTGGTTTTAGCTTTAGGGTTTTAGGGTTAGGGTTCGAGTTTTAGAGTTAGGGTTAGTTTTAGGGTTATGATTATTTTTGCCATAACCTTACTCATAACCCTAAACCTAACCCTAACCCTAAAACCCTATAACTCATAAACCATAACCCTAACCCCAACCCTGACCCTAACCCTAAAACCCTAAACTCTTAACTAGGGAATAATGATATAATTAAACAGGGAATAACACTCTTGACACCGGCAAAAATTATTGTTTACAAAAACAGCAGTAACTGTATTCAGCTGAATAGACGTCAGTGATTGGTTGAAATTACAAAAACACGTTAAATTTAACGTGAATAACTTATTAAGAAGAAATTTTTGTTAAGAAGGCTAAGAGAAAAAGATGTTTTATATGACACATTCTACCAGTATCCCAAGTTTGAAAGTGGTTCGTTAAGAAAACAAGTGGTGCCCGTCAAATCAGAAAGATCCATACAGGGTTCTATCCAAGCCCCTATGATGCATAGCATGCAGTCTCCTTAGTTCAGAATCACTTGGCCGACACACTACAGCTATCCCCTGCTACAAATCTTCATTCACCCTGGTTAGAATGTCTACCTTGTTATTTTCTGAAGGCTTCAAACCAAAATTTGGCAGGTAGCTCTCTCAGAACCCCTAGGTGGCGCTTTACTAATGTCTCTGCAGCCCCTTCGTTTCAAACCCACTTTTCATTGGTGATCACTGATCCTACCCAGCCAAGCAGAGTAGCTGAATCAGTTTGGATTTCGATGGGGCACAGCCCCCATTTCAGGGCCAGATTCACCCCCTTCAGTACTGCATCCAACTCAGCCATGTTGATGTGGTTGTAATCATCTGCTTTTTAAAGCCAGGCCACATCCTCCACTTCAATGCCTCCGATTTCCAGTACAACCCCTATTGCTATGCTGCTAGCATCACACCATATAGTCCCATTCTCCAATTTGAGCACATACTAGTTTCCTCTTACTGTGTCTCCCGGTCTTGCCCCCTCTAGGATCTCCTGCATCATTGCCACCATTCCCTTTCCTACTTTCTCTCCCCAATTTGCCCTATCCGCTCATCTCTTGATGTAGCTGCACTTCCAGAAAATCGGATACTTTTTAATGTGTCAAGGCCGACAGGAAGTGGTCCAGCTTCCTAGGGCTTAAATAGCAGTAGTATATTCCCTTATTGGGACTGTCACGTTAAGTTGGCAGTATACAACTACTTTATATATATATATATATATATATATATATATAGTGGAGGGGCAATGGCCCAGTGGTTAGGGCAGCGGTCTCGCGGTCGTAGGATCGCAGTTTCGATTCCCAGACTGGGCGTTGTGAGTGTTTATTGAGCAATTGAGCAAAAACACCTAAAGATCCACGAGGCTCCGGCAGGGGATGGTGGCGAACCCTGCTGTACTCTTCCACCACAACTTTCTCTCACTCTTACTTCCTGTTTCTGTTGTGTCTGTAATTCAAAGGGTCAGCCTTGTCACGCTGAATATCCCCCGAGAACTACGTTAAGGGTACACGTATCTGTAGAGTGCTCAGCCACTACTTGCACGTTAATTTCACGAGCAGGCTGTTCCGTTGATCGGATCAACTGGAACCCTCGTCGTCGTAACCGTTGGAGTGCCAACCATATATTTATATATATATATATATATATATATATATATATATATATTTATATATATATATATATATATATATATATATATATATATATATATATATATATACATGACGGACTTCTTTCAGTTTCCATCTACCATAGTAGAAAACACATGCTGAAAGTGTCACAAAGTGGGACTGAGTTTGGAACCAAGTGGTTAGGAAGTAAGCTTCTTAGCATCACAGAGTGATGAAATTTCATGGAAAATGATGAATAATATCCCACATTTTCCACTTTCATTTTGTGATCGTAAGTTGAAACAATATCACACATAAAAGCACCAACGCACACACTTACTCTCTCTCTCTCTCTCTCTCTCTCAAACACACACATGTATATATGTGTGTGCATATATATATATATATATATATATATATATATATATATATATATATATATATATACATACCTATATATATATATATATATACTCTTACTCTTTTACTTGTTTCAGTCATTTGACTGCGGCCATGCTGGAGCACCACCTTTAGTCGAGCAAATTAACCCCAGGACTTATTCTTTGGAAGCCTAGTACTTATCCTATCGGTCTCTCTTGCCGAACTGCTAAGTTACGGGGTCGTAAACACACCAGCATCAGTTGTCAAGCGATGTTGGGAGGACAAACACAGACACACAAACATATACACACACATGCATATACATATATATATATATATTTAATTATATGTATTTCTTCTATCTTAATGAATAAAAATTCTTCAGATAGAATTAATGGGTTAATAGAAACCAAGGTAGCAAAGAACACAAAATAACTGTGGTGTAGTTCCTGTTTTTGAGGTAGAAACTCCTTGAAATTTTGGGTATTTGAGTATATTTTAAAAAATTAAGGAATGGAGAATATAACATGCGTTTTCTCCATTCCTTAAATTTTTATATATACATATACGACGGGCTTCTTTCAGTTTCCGTCTACCAAATCCACTCACAAGGCTTTGGTTGGCCCGAGGCTATAGTAGAAGACACTTGCCCAAGGTGCCACGCAGTGGGACTGAACCCAGAACCATGTGGTTGGTAAGCAAGCTACTTACCACACAGCCACTCCCACTACAAAAGTGGCATAAGAACGCAAAACATCCAGACAGTTAGGGGATACAAAAAAGGGACAACAAAGCATCCAGAAAGACGATACAAAGAAAACAAGGACAAGTCATTTGGAGTTTTCTTTCCTCAGTCAAGTTCCAGCTTATCTTTGCAATTTCGGCTGGTTATACTCGAGATTGCTCCAATCTGGCCTGGACTTACTGCCTTGCTGGAGCCATGAAGGGTTTTAGTTGAACAAATTGCTCTCAGTACCCAACTTTAAGCGGTTTATATAAAGATCTTCGCTTGCTAACAAAAAAAAAAAAAAAAGCAGCCTGCCGGGTGTTAACGAATATGACAAAATTTGCACAAACGAACCTAGGGGTGGAGGGCGAGAGGACTTTCGGAAAATTCACAAGATCCGATTTTTCCGTCATAACTTTCGGGAAAATGGATATATATTGTTTTTGTTTTTTTTATGGAATCCCTCGTTTTTGGTTATGGAGGATACGATTCTGAAAAAAAAAAATTTTTTTAATCGCATTTTCAAAATTTCAATATCAATATTGCAGTTTTGTGAGATTTGGCTGTTATTTCTTGCATGTGGATAGCCTGTTTGAAGGCCAAGGCCATAGAATTGGGAGGGAAGGGGATTGGGGTGTACTCTTTACTCTTTTACTTGTTTCAGTCATTTGGCTGCGGCCATGCTGGAGCACCACCTTTAGTCGAGCAAATCGACTTATTCTTTGAAAGCCTAGTACTTATTCTATCGGTTTCTCTTTTGCTGACCCGCTAAGTTACGGGGACGTAAACACACCAGCATCAGTTGTCAAGCGATGTTGGGGGGACAAACACACACACACACACACAAAATATTGAAAAACATCAATACATGTCAATGATAAAGAAACGAGGAAAGTACCAGATGGTCATGAGATGTGCTAAAAACAACAGCTAAATCGCCCTTTAATAGCACACAATTTTTTATATATAAAATTGTATGGATTCTCGTGGGAAGAAATTCGCAAAAATTTTCTGAAAATTCCAAAATATAAAAAAGTTATGAGAGGCTATTGTTGTTGGCACTGCCGGAGCCTAGTGGAGCTTTTAGGTGTTTTCGCTCAATAAACACTCACAACGCCCGGTCTGGGAATCGAAACCGCGATCCTATGACCGCGAGTCCGCTGCCCTAACCACTGGGCCATTGCGCCTCCACTATGAGAGGCTATAAGGGGTGCTTAGACCATATTTCCTCCACTCCACTCACAACTTACTGGTTATCGCAAACGTTACCACAATATAGCTTGCAGGCTTGCACTCTCGAGCAAGGTACCCCGTAGTGGGATCAAATCTGCCCATCGGACATGACTTACGCGGCCGAGAAGTGAACACCTCAATCACACATCAGTGCTTACACCTTTTATCTATAGGTACATTTATCAATCGGATCCATCTTTCAACCTTGTATCTTTCCCCTTCTGCCCAGCATCCTGGGAAAGATTAAAAAAATAATGTTGACGTGGGCAGGATTTGAACTCAGAACATAAAGTAAAATAACGTGTTAAACAGCACAAGGTTTCTTTTCTTTTCTTCTTTTTCTTTTTTTGTTCTACTGCTTCCATGAATCGTGTGTTCTGGCTGCTATGTTTAGCGTGCAGAGATTCTTGTAGAGTTGACCCGTTATATAAGAGAGAACGTTAATTTGACTTTTGCCAGACTTGTAAACATCACCTGTTGTTTAGATTTGTAGAACCTTGTTATCAAAGCTATCCAGCCAACCGTGACTATCCCGTTTACTTTACATTATCCATTATCTAATGTGTCCGAAGGTTTTTAAGACGATAAGAGGGAAATTCTTTTAATGCTACTACTTCTAGCAAATTGAGTGACCACACACAGGTTCCCCGACGTTGGCTTTGGCAAGAGAGGTAGAGGAGAAAGACATGCAGAGAAAAAAGGAGGGAGGGAGAGGGAGAGGGAGAGAGAGAGAGAGACAAAGCGACGCGCGCGCGCGCACCGATGAATAGTGACGACAAGGTAGAAGAGGCATACAAACTTACCTTGTATTCCTTATCAAATGATCGAATGGAGTGTTCGTTTTTAAGTGTCCGAATGCGAATGTGAGTCTGACAAAGTTTGTGTTCTCAATCTGCCTTAAATTAGCAGCAGTAGCAACAATAACTTTCTGTCTCTCTCTCTCTCTCTCTCATCATCTTTTTCCCTCTCTTTCTCTGCCATCTTGCCTCTTATTCTCTTCGTTTCTGTCTCTCTGTCTCTTACTATCTTTCCCCTCCACCGTTTTCTTCGCTCTCTCTCTCTCTCTCTCTCTCTCAAAGTATGAATGATTCCCGATAGATATATAAACAACGCTAGCTTGTATCTATAACCTCGATCTTACTGCAGACAGTGTTATATGTACTTTAAACTGACACAAAAGCTAAGATGGTTTCTTTCAATATTATTATTTTTTTTCCTATTTTAATATTTTCCACTGTACTCCCTGGATCACCCGAAGCCTCGCCAACCGCGCCGACGATGAATATAAGTTCTATAATTAAAATACAATAATATATATACACATGCGTGTGTGTGTGTCTTTGAATTTGCGATTGTCCCCCAACCAGTGATTGACAACCGTTGTTGGTTTGGTTTATGTCCCCCGTAACTTAGCGGTTCAGCAAAAGAAACCGATAGGATAAGTTCCAGACATTAAAAAAAAAAAAAAAGAAGGGCGTAGGGGCAAGACTTCTTTTTGTACCCCCCCCCCAAATAACACACCCTTTATTTATTTATTTATTTATTTATTTATTTATTTATTTATTATCATTATTTATTTCTACACAAACACCCGTTTTCGGCTACGGGGAATACGAATCTGTAAAAAAAAATTGGCAAAAATCGGCATTTTGAAATCCCCCCCCCCCCCCAATTCTTCATTTTAAACTTTTTTCAGAACTTTTTTTTTTCAAAATATGCGGGAAAACAACAACAACGGAACAGCCTGCTCGTGAAATTAACGTGCAAGTGGCTGAGCACTCCACAGACACGTGTACCCTTAACGTAGTTCACGGGGATATTCAGCGTGACACAGTGTGACAAGGCTGACCCTTTGAATTACAGGCACAACAGAAACAGGAAGTAAGAGTGAGAGAAAGTTGTGGTGAAAGAGTACAGCAGGGTTCGCCACCATCCCCTGCCGGAGCCTCGTGGAGCTTTAGGTGTTTTCGCTCAATAAACACTCACAACGCCCGGTCTGTTAATCGAAACCGCGATCCTACGACCGCGAGTCCGCTGCCCTAACCACTGGGCCATTGCGCCTCCACTCTGTTAGGAGTTGTTGTTGTTAGCACTCTGTCATTTATGACATCGAAGGTTCCAGTTGATCCGATTAACGGAACAGCCTGCTCGTGAAATTAACGTGCAAGTGGCTGAGCACTCCACAGACACGTGTACCCTTAACGTAGTTCTCGGGGAATATTCAGCGTGACACAGTGACAAGGCTAACCCTTTGAATTACAGGCTCAACAGAAACAGTAAGTAAGAGTGAGAGAAAGTTGTGGTGAAAGAGTACAGCAGGGTTTGCCACCACCCCCTGCTGGAGCCTCGTGGAGCTTTAGGTGTTTTCGCTCAATAAACACTCACAACGCCCGGTCTGGGAATCGAAACCGCGATCCTATGACCGTGAGTCCGCTGCCCTAACCACTGGGCCATTGCGCCTCCACTCTGTTAGGAGTAGGGCATCACCAACATGCAGAGGAAACGATGGGTCTATTCTTTGACATGCTAGTCCTCACTCAGCACTAGAGCTACATGAAATGAAGTGTTTTGCTCAAGAACACATGCCACCCAGTTCAGGAATCGAACCCATGATCTGACAAGCATGAGTGCAACACCCTAACCACTAGGCCATGTGCCTACAATGTCAATCTAAAAATAAATGATTAGGTCATTAATATTTCAAGGCTTTGAGACAATGCATGATTAATTCAAAACAATGTGAATAAATAAGCATTACATTTGACAGAGTAATCCGGATGCTAAATGATTAACTCTTTAGCATTTTAAACTGGTCATACCCGGCCAATGGATTCTACCTGGCCAGATCTCACACCTACCCTAGAATGTCATTCTAAAAATAAATAATGAAATGATCAAAATCTCAAAGCTATGAAATGATGCATGATTAATTCAAAACAAGGCTAGATCCACCTTTTCACATCTACTCTACAATGTCATTCTAGAAATAAATTATCACATCATCAGAATCTTGAAGCTACAAGACAATGCCTGATTTAAATCTAAGACAATTTGAATAAATAAGCATTACATTTGACAGAGTAATCTGAATGCGAAATGCAGCCAATGTATTGTACCTGTTCAAACTGGCCAGATCTGGCCTTTCACATACTGTTACAGTACACACCTGTGGAGACGCAATGGCTCAGTGGTTAGGGCAGTGGACTCGCGGCCATAGGATCACAGTTTCGATTCCCAGACTGGGCGTTATGAGTGTTTATTGAGCGAAAACACCTAAAGCTCCACGAGGCTCCAGCAGGGGATGGTGGCGAACCCTGCTGTACTCTTTCACCACAACTTTCTCTCACTCTTACTTCCTGTTTCTGTTGTGCCTGTAATTAAATGGGTCAGCCTTGTCACACTGTCACGCTGAATCTCCCCGAGAACTATGTTAAGAGTACACGTGTCTGTGGAGTGCTCAGCCACTTGCACGTTAATTTCTACGAGCAGGCTGTTCTGTTGATCGGATCAACTGGAACCCTCGACGTCGTAAGCGACGGAGTGCACACCTGCATACTACTGCTTCTATATTGTAGGGCAGGTGTAAGAGGCTGGATCTGGTTGATTTGAACATAAAACAGGTAGAATATTTGGGGCCAGATATGACTAGTTGAAATGTTAAAGAGTTAAAGTAGTTTTGTAGGGGAAAATGTATGATTCTGTGCATAAAAGTACAACAGTTTGACAATTTAATGGAACAGAGTATCAAACCGTTAATTTAACATGAGTATCCTATTTCAACTTTATCTTCTTTTAGATCAATGTATATTTTGGTCAAGAGAATTTTGATAATTAAAGAAATGTCTCTTGAAGGCAACAGAGTCATTAGATAATGCAATAATCGTATCAGGTACAAGATATGCATTCTGGGGAAGAAGGTACAATCAGCTAATGTGACTCCTCCACATGATTGTCAATGTACTATTAAGTAATAATTCATAATCATCATCATTAATACATCCATCTTCCATGCTAGCATGAGTGGGACGGTACCACAAGGGTTGGCCAGGCCGAAGCCTGCACCAGACTGTTTTGGAAAGATTTCTGCAGCTGGATGCCTTTCCTATCACCAACCACTCAGCAGAGTGGACTTAGTGCTCCTTACATGGAACAAGCACAGGTGAGGTGAGTAGTCCTTTTTACGTGGCAAAGGCGAGATCAGTTTTGGCAAGATTTCTGCAGCTGGATGCCTTTCATATCACCAACCACTCAGCAGAGTGGACTTAGTGCTCCTTACATGGAACAAGCACAGGTGAGGTGAGTAGTCCTTTTTACGTGGCAAAGGCGAGATCAGTTTTGGCAAGATTTCTGCAGCTGGATGCCTTTCATATCACCAACCACTCAGCAGAGTGGACTTAGTGCTCCTTACATGGAACAAGCACAGGTGAGGTGAGTAGTCCTTTTTACGTGGCAAAGGCGAGATCAGTTTTGGCAAGATTTCTGCAGCTGGATGCCTTTCATATCACCAACCACTCAGCAGAGTGGACTTAGTGCTCCTTACATGGAACAAGCACAGGTGAGGTGAGTAGTCCTTTTTACGTGGCAAAGGCGAGATCAGTTTTGGCAAGATTTCTGCAGCTGGATGCCTTTCATGTCACCAACCACTCAGCAGAGTGGACTTAGTGCTCCTTACATGGAACAAGCACAGGTGAGGTGAGTAGTCCTTTTTACGTGGCAAAGGCGAGATCAGTTTTGGCAAGATTTCTGCAGCTGGATGCCTTTCATATCACCAACCACTCAGCAGAGTGGATTTAGTGCTCCTTACATGGAACAAGCACATGTGAGGTGAGTAGTCCTTTTTAAGTGGCAAAGGCGAGGTCAGTTTTGGCAAGATTTCTGCAGCTGGATGCCTTTCCTATCACCAACCACTCAGCAGAGTGGACTTAGTGCTCCTTACATGGAACAAGCACAGGTGAGGTGAGTAGTCCTTTTTACGTGGCAAAGGTGAGGTCAGTTTTGGCAAGATTTCTGCAGCTGGATGCCTTTCATATCACCAACCACTTTACAGTGTGGACTAGGTGCTTTTAAGTTGGTACCTGCACTGACAGGGTCACCAAGTACTTGCAAGACATCAAAAAAAAAAAAGACAGTCTGTGATAATTTGGTTTGCTTTTTTTTTTTGTTTCTTATTTTTCAATATTTTATTCTTAGTAATGATTATTAAGGATTATGAGTCAGCAGAATTCTCAGTACACTGGACAAAATGCTCGGTGGCATTTCGTCAGTCTTTACACTCTGAGTTCTAATCCCGCCGAGGTTGTATTTAGGTTTCATCCTATCAAAGCCAATAATACAAGGACCAATTGGACACTGTATCATCATCATCATCATCGTTTAACGTCCGCTTTCCATACTAGCATGGGTTGGACGGTTTGACTGAGGACTGGTGAAACCGGATGGCTACACCAGGCTCCAATCTGATTTGGCAGAGTTTCTACAGCTGGATGCCCTTCCTAACGCCAACTACTCTGAGAGTGTAGTGGGTGCTTTTACGTGTCAACCGCACGAAGGCCAGTCAGGCGGTACTGGCAACGGCCACGCTCAAGATGGTGTATTTTATGTGCCACCCGCACAAGAGCCAGTCCAGGGGCACTGTAGTCAATATAATCCCCTGTAATTGCTGGCCGTGTGCCCAAGTGTGAAACCAACCAGCATGGAGAACAAACATTAAATAGTGGTGGCAGTGGCGGCGCTGGTGGTGGTGGTGGTGATGATGACACACACACACACACACTTCTATATACACATGTACTCTACTATCACGGCTGCTTTCCTTAACTTGACTTATATGTCAGTTTTTGCATTGTATACAATTAGCTCATTGTTACCATTATACAGACATCATACAGGCAAACAGCTGGTGTCAGGTCAGATTATATTTAAACATGAACACATGAGGGTAAAAAAATGAATGTAACAGGGAGTTTAGATCACAAGTGTTCGATAAAAAGAGAGGCTGATCAATGTTCATAACAATTATAATAAATGCTGGAATTCTGTTGATAAAGTTGCATGAGCAGTGGAGATTATTGGTGTTAGGTGAAGCTGGTCATAATAGGTAGAATGCTAAAGGATTAAATAAGCATATGATATACCTCTGATACATGAGGACGAGAAGCTTGTAGGGGCCGAAACCGGATGTGGTTCCTCCTGATGATGTCTTGAGCTTACTGGATCCTAATCCTCCAAGGGAAGGTATGTCAGAAGAAAGTAATTCAACAATGCGGGTTAATGAAACGTAAGACGTGTGGCCAGAACCTCCTGGAAAATAACCATAGCGAGGGACATTCCACAGTTGAATTAGAACAGTGATAAGTGTGAAGAAGAAAGAAGACATGCACCCAACACCAGAGCTGAAGACACCTCCGAAAGGAAGGGGGGACCCGCCACGTCAAAACGGTAGAGGAGTAGAGGCTGAAACCGGACGTGGTTCCTCCTGATGATGTCTTGAGCTAACTGGATCCTATAAAGGAGCTGTTGTGGTAACAGACCACGAAACATGGTTGAAATTCCTGTTGGTTGAAAGAGAGGGAGAGAGGGGGGCGGAGGAAGGAGAGAAGATGATGAAGATAGGGCAGTGGTGGTGGTGGTGGGGAGTCTCATTCAAGTTACAGGGAGATTTATATGAGGTGAAGTGGAACCAAGGATTGGATAGGACGAGTGGTGTGTGTGGGTCAAGTGTGTGAGATTTGCCAAAGGACAGTGGGGGTGGGGGTGGAAGGGGCGTGGGAATGTCGTTAGTTCACGCAAATGGAAGGAAGTGGTGGGGTGTTAGGCGTTTATGCTGCAGGGGGGGGGGAGAGATTCAATAGGGAGAAGAGACATTGCATGTGAGGTAGGTTTGTTTGTGAGGATGGGAAAGGATAGTGGGAGATAGAAGAGAAGATAATACAGTGATTAGTGAACTTGCATGGAGGGATGGGGTAGGCACTAGGGAGATGGGTCGGCAGGGGGAGAGGCTTGTTGGGGTCAGGAAGGCTTATCAAGGACAGATTACATGCAAGGGTGTGGACATAAAGGACAGGTCTATTTCTTATTTCTTTATTGCCCACAAGGGGTTAAACATAGAGGGGACAAACAAGGACAGACAAAGGGATTAAGTCGACTACATTGACCCAGTGCGTAACTGGTACTTATTTAATCAACCCCGAAAGGATGAAAGGCAAAGTCGACCTCAGTGGAATTTGAACTCAGAACATAACAGCAGACGAAATACCGCTAAGCATTTCGCCCGGCGTGCTAACGTTTTTGCCAGCTCTCCAGGACAGGTCTATTTCTATTAAACCAAGCCTATTTCTATTTATTACAATTTTGTGATTAAAATCAAAACATTTTGATGAACTGGTAGAAATAAGTGGTAAACACTCCATTTTGCCTGTTTAAAAATTGCAGTAGACTATGTTATAGGATTTGTATAGGCTCTGTGTGGCCAACACAGGACATTTGTGCCCTAGAATGGTACTCCAGTATCAGATAGACAAAGTGTTATTATATGGTACACTGTTTTTCTGAAGGTTACATATGTGGCTGGAGGCGCAATGGCCCAGTGGTTAGGGCAGCGGACTCACGGTCATAGGATCGCGGTTTCGATTCCCAGACCGGGCGTTGTGAGTGTTTATTGAGCGAAAACACCTAAAAGCTCCACGAGGCTCCGGCAGGGGATGGTGGCGAACCCTGCTGTACTCTTTCACCACAACTTTCTCTCACTCTCACTTCCTGTTTCTGTTGTGCCTGTAATTCAAAGGGTCAGCCTTGTCACACTCTGTGTCACGCTGAATATCCCCCCCGAGAGCTACGTTAAGGGTATACGTGTCTGTGGAGTGCTCAGCCACTTGCACGTTAATTTCTCGAGCAGGCTGTTCCGTTGATCAGATCAACTGGAACCCTCGATGTTGTAAGTGACGGAGTGCCAACAATCTTCTCTGAGAAGGTTTTTGTACATTTTTTTTTTTTTCGATAAGTACTTTTGAAAGCTCCCTACTGCATCCGGGTAGAGAAATTTCTTTGTGTTGTGTGTGTTTTGTGTCACATGTAGGAATTTTAAAATGTTGTGGTGGTGTTGTGCATGGGTGATTGTTTGTTTTGACATTGTTGTCTGTCATGCTGGTCTTTGACCTAATGTATCGCATTAGGTCTGAATTGTTTGTGTTTATTGCTTGTCAGCAGTGTGAATTCATTGTGTTTCTGTGTTTATGTCAATGTTTTTGTTTTCTGTGGCTGTTTTTGGTTTCAGGAGTGGCAAACCTCCCTGCTTTGTTTGTTTACTTCTCTATTCTCCCCACCCCCTTTTCTCCTTCCCCCTGTGGCCACTTGCCATTCCTCTGTGTCACCTACATCGGACGACATATCTGAGGAATCAGAAAATGGGAGACGAAGGTTATAGGGAGTCTATTTCTGAATGTGTTAATGTTGATTTTGTTGTTGGTGTTGGTGCTGGTTGGTGACAGTTAGGGTGTGGTGTATGGGTTTTTGGGAGTGGAATATGAGTCCTATTTTTCTCTTCTTCGTTTAGTGCTTCTATAGTTGTTGTTGTTGGTGGTGTTGTTGTTGTTGTTGTTTCTCTTCTTGGTGGTGCTGATCAGGGTGTCGTTCGGTTGGGCTGGCTTGTTGGTTGCTGATGTTCTTTCATTTCCTGGCTGTGCACATGGCAGTGTGGGTCGCAGTGCTGGTTTTTGCATTGGTTTTCTTGTTGTTGTGGTTGTTTTTGTTGTTGTTATTTTTCTTCTTGTTTTTGTTGCTGTTGCTCCTTGTATATTGGGCAACCTGCGTGACACCTACAATAGCCCAGGGTTGACCGAAGCCTTGTTAGAATGGAAACTCTATGGATGCCTATCATATATACAATAATCACTCGCCATATCGCTGTTCACCTATCGCGTCCACAATACATCGCGGATTTTTCTGGCTCATATATGTAAATTGATACCACGGACTCCTCAGTGTATTGTAG
Source organism: Octopus bimaculoides (assembly GCF_046866305.1). Lineage (NCBI taxonomy): Eukaryota > Metazoa > Mollusca > Cephalopoda > Octopoda > Octopodidae > Octopus > Octopus bimaculoides. The sequence goes on along the minus strand of NC_142957.1, from coordinate 7,471,826 downwards.
GGTTTTGTGGCCAATAAATATTTGTTTTTTTGTTTTTTTTAGATTTTAATTATTTCTGTGGTAAAATATGCATTTTTACGCCTAAAAATTAAATGAAAATACAGTACAATACTGCACTGTATAACACATTAATTAAAATATATTAAAAGAAAATACGTAGTGTACCGTAGATGAATAAACAAAGAATCGCACATACTCTATGGAAAACGAAACTAGAGAGAAGTGTGTGTGTGTGTGGTGCTGTTTAAATATATACAAATTATAATAATAATAATAAATATATATATATATACAGTACAATACTGTTTCTACTTCGCAGATTTTTACCTATCGCGAGGGGTGGGGGGAATAACTGAGGGATTACTGTTCACACACACGCACACACATTTCGCTCAGGCGTAGCGATACTGGTAACCTGCTGTGTCTCCCTCCACCGCTTGACAATCGGCTTTGGCTTGTTTATGTCCCTGTAGCGGTTCGGCAAAATGAGGTTGATAGAATATGCTTAGACAAAGAAAATTAGTTCCGGGGTCGATTAATTCGATTAAAGCCTCTCGTGGCTACGCCCCAGCATGGCCGCAGTCGTATGATTTTAAAAATATGAGAACAAATAGTAAGAGAAGAGTTATCTTTCTTACTTTTTTGTTGATGTTAAGGGAGACAACTGTAATTCTTTATCGTGCCGTCCTTACAGAACCAACTTTCTCTGCCCTGTCCTACATAACATAATAATGATGAGTCAGCCTACAAGTAAGGCTCCTTAATACCTCTCTGTTTTTTGTTTTTTTTTCTCTGGGCCCATCTTTCTGCAGCCAGCTGGTTAGGTCGCCCAATATCTTCTCTTTTTCTACGCCAGTCCTTCTGTTGCCAGCTGGTAAAGCCACCCGCTAACTCCCCTGTCCGTCTGTCTCACTCCAGTAATGTCTTTGTGTAGCCAGTCCTTCCGTAGTCAACTGGTAAGATCCTCCTAGATCTTTCTCTCTCTCTCTCTGCCTTTCTCATTCCGTAGCCAGCGGAATTCTAGTTTAAACACCCCCATAACCCCTCTTTTACTCGTTTCAGTCATCTGACTGTGGTCATGCTGGAGCACCGCCTTTAGTCGAGCAAATCGACCGCAGGACTTATTCTATCGGTCACTTTTTGCCGAACCGCTAAGTTACGGGGACGTAAACACACCAGCATCGGTTGTCAAGCGATGTTGGGGGGAGACCAACACAGACACACAAACCCACATATATATATACATATATACGACGGGCTTCTTTCAGTTTCTGTCTACCAAATCCACTCACAAGGCTTTGGTCGGCCCGAGGCTATAGTAGAAGACACTTGCCCAAGGTGCCATGCAGTGGGACTGAACCCAGAACCATGTGGTTGGTAAGCGAGCGAGCTACTTACCACAAAGCCACTCCTACACCTCATAACATTTCACTTTTTGAAATTTTCTCAAAATTTTTGCAAATTTGTGTTCTACACACGGGATTTTATACGATTTTGAAAAAAAAAAGAAAAAAAATTATGGTCGATTTAGCTGTTGTTTTTAGCACATCTCATGATCACCCGATACCTTCCTTGTTTCTTTGTCACTCTGACATATATTGATGTTTTTCTATATTTTTCTCCCCGTTAACACATTTAATAGAATGATGATACACCCAAGGGCGGTCCATTGCTGAGATTTAAGCAAAAACTTTGGATTGTCTGCATTTAAAATTCTGATTTTTAAAAAAAATTCGAAAAAAAAAGCGGAAATTTTATGATTTATTGGATGGTGGGGGAATTAAAAAAATTTTTTAAATTATTATTTGCATAATCGCATGAATTCCTGTGTGTAGAACACAAATTCATTAAAATTCTTTGAAAATTCCCCCAAAATATAAAAAATTATGAGGAGTTATAATGGGGTGCTAAAACCAAAATTATGCCATAATGTCACCCAATATCTCTCAAGATCTTTCTGTAGCCAGCTGGTAAAGCTACCCAGTACCTTCTCTCTGTCTTCCAGTGTGTCACCAAATGTTCAAAACTTAGGTTATCATAAAACCAGGAGTTAAGACAAACATGAAGGAAAGATCTAGAAGCTAAATCATTTGTACATTATCTACATTCGACGGATATTTGTCTTCATCTTGTTTGTTGCTAACACAACGTTTCGGCTGATATACCCTCTAGTCTTCATCAGGTGTCTTGCGGAAATTTTGAACCTGGGTTCTCATTCCTAAGGTATTTTTCAATGTTGTTGTTATTATTATTATTATTATTCAGGTCACTGACTGGAATCGATCTCGGGGTTAGTAGCCCACACTCTTAACCACTATGCTGTATGCATATAATAATAATAATCATCATCATCATCATCATTTAACGTCCACTTTCCATGCTAGCATGGGTTGGACGATTTGACTGAGGACTGGTGCAACTGGATGGCTACAACAGGCTCCAATCTAATTTGGCAGAGTTTCTACAGCTGGATGCCCTTCCTAACGCCAACCACTCAGAGAGTGTAGTGGGTGCTTTTACTTGTCACCCGAATAATAATAATAATAATAATAATAAATAAACTAATATACAGTTCTATATTTAAGAGATGATGAATTATGTACATTATTTACGATTGACAGATATTTATCTTCATCTTGTTTGTTGTTAACACGTTTCGGCTGATATACCCTCCAGCCTTCATCAGGTGTCTTGGGGAAATTTCGAACCTGGGTTCTCATTCCTAAGGTATTTTTCGATGTTATTATTATTATTGTTTAGGTCACTGCTTGGAATCGAACTCGGAATCTTGGGGTTAGTAGCCCGCGCTCTTGACCACTATGCCTATGGTTATATGCGCGGGCTACTAACCCCAAGATTCCGAGTTCGATTCCAATCACACTTTACTATCTTAAAAAAAAAGGCTGACATTTTAGATGATGTGGTCCTAGGATTCCCTGCAATTTGAAAAAAAACACAGGATGGTCATGTTTGGAATGCTTTGATCATAAATCCACTCAACCAGGTTGACCTGGGGCTGAACAACAACAAAGTAGACTCTACATGGTTGTGGTTGCTTCATGAGCTAGAAACAGTAGCTAAATCTCCTTCAACTCAAACCATACCATATTGGATAAGTAGGACCAGGCTTCACTGCATACAGAAAAAAAAACTGGGATGTTCATGGTTGGAGGAATTTTGATTATAGACTTGCTAGATCAGACCTAATATGGTAATAAACAGCAACATCGCCTGTCTCATTTAATGACACTGAGAATGCCATAACATAGTCCATGTATCTGCTAGAAATAGCAGTTAATGTAGCTTTCATATCATACTATATCGTATTTAAAAAACCACAGAACACATTCAATTATGTAGTCTTAGATATACTGTTCCTCGGTAAATACCAACATAGTCCATGTATCTGCTAGAAATAGCAGTTAATGTAGCTTTCATATCATACTATATCGTATTTAAAAAAAAAAAACAGAACACATTAAATTATGTAGTCTTAGATATACTGTTCCTCAGTAAATACCAACATAGTCCATGTATCTGCTAGAAATAGCAGTTAATGTAGCTTTCATATCATGCTATATCATATTTTTAAAAAAACCAGAACACATTAAATTATGTAGTCTTAGGTATATTGTTCCTCAGTAAATACCAACATAGTCCATGTATCTGCTAGAAATAGCAGTTAATGTAGCTTTCATATCATACTATATCGTATTTAAAAAACCACAGAACACATTCAATTATGTAGTCTTAGATATACTGTTCCTCGGTAAATACCAACATAGTCCATGTATCTGCTAGAAATAGCAGTTAATGTAGCTTTCATATCATACTATATCGTATTTAAAAAAAAAAAACAGAACACATTCAATTATGTAGTCTTAGATATACTGTTCCTCGGTAAATACCAACATAGTCCATGTATCTGCTAGAAATAGCAGTTAATGTAGCTTTCATATCATGCTATATCATATTTAAAAAAAAAACCAGAACACATTAAATTATGTAGTCTTAGATATACTGTTCCTCAGTAAATACCAACATAGTCCATGTATCTGCTAGAAATAGCAGTTAATGTAGCTTTCATATCATACTATATCGTATTTAAAAAAAAAAAACAGAACACATTAAATTATGTAGTCTTAGATATACTGTTCCTCAGTAAATACCAACATAGTCCATGTATCTGCTAGAAATAGCAGTTAATGTAGCTTTCATATCATACTATATCGTATTTAAAAAAAACAGAACACATTAAATTATGTAGTCTTAGATATACTGTTCCTCAGTAAATACCAACATAGTCCATGTATCTGCTAGAAATAGCAGTTAATGTAGCTTTCATATCATACTATATCGTATTTAAAAAAAAAAAACAGAACACATTCAATTATGTAGTCTTAGATATACTGTTCCTCAGTAACTACCAACATAGTCCATGTATCTGCTAGAAATAGCAGTTAATGTAGCTTTCATATCATACTATATCGTATTTAAAAAAAAAAAACAGAACACATTAAATTATGTAGTCTTAGATATACTGTTCCTCAGTAAATACCAACATAGTCCATGTATCTGCTAGAAATAGCAGTTAATGTAGCTTTCATATCATACTATATCGTATTTAAAAAAAACAGAACACATTAAATTATGTAGTCTTAGATATACTGTTCCTCAGTAAATACCAACATAGTCCATGTATCTGCTAGAAATAGCAGTTAATGTAGCTTTCATATCATACTATATCGTATTTAAAAAAAAAAAAACAGAACACATTCAATTATGTAGTCTTAGATATACTGTTCCTCAGTAAATACCAACATAGTCCATGTATCTGCTAGAAATAGCAGTTAATGTAGCTTTCATATCATACTATATCGTATTTAAAAAAAAAAAACAGAACACATTAAATTATGTAGTCTTAGATATACTGTTCCTCAGTAAATACCAACATAGTCCATGTATCTGCTAGAAATAGCAGTTAATGTAGCTTTCATATCATACTATATCGTATTTAAAAAAAACAGAACACATTAAATTATGTAGTCTTAGATATACTGTTCCTCAGTAAATACCAACATAGTCCATGTATCTGCTAGAAATAGCAGTTAATGTAGCTTTCATATCATACTATATCGTATTTAAAAAAAAAAAACAGAACACATTCAATTATGTAGTCTTAGATATACTGTTCCTCAGTAAATACCAACATAGTCCATGTATCTGCTAGAAATAGCAGTTAATGTAGCTTTCATATCATACTATATCGTATTTAAAAAAAAAAAACAGAACACATTCAATTATGTAGTCTTAGATATACTGTTCCTCAGTAAATACCAACATAGTCCATGTATCTGCTAGAAATAGCAGTTAATGTAGCTTTCATATCATACTATATCGTATTTAAAAAAAAAAAACAGAACACATTAAATTATGTAGTCTTAGATATACTGTTCCTCAGTAAATACCAACATAGTCCATGTATCTGCTAGAAATAGCAGTTAATGTAGCTTTCATATCATACTATATCGTATTTAAAAAAAAAAAACAGAACACATTAAATTATGTAGTCTTAGATATACTGTTCCTCAGTAAATACCAACATAGTCCATGTATCTGCTAGAAATAGCAGTTAATGTAGCTTTCATATCATACTATATTGTATTTAAAAAAAACAGAACACATTAAATTATGTAGTCTTAGATATACTGTTCCTCAGTAAATACCAACATAGTCCATGTATCTGCTAGAAATAGCAGTTAATGTAGCTTTCATATCATACTATATCGTATTTAAAAAAAAAAAACAGAACACATTCAATTATGTAGTCTTAGATATACTGTTCCTCAGTAAATACCAACATAGTCCATGTATCTGCTAGAAATAGCAGTTAATGTAGCTTTCATATCATACTATATCGTATTTAAAAAACCACAGAACACATTCAATTATGTAGTCTTAGATATACTGTTCCTCGGTAAATACCAACATAGTCCATGTATCTGCTAGAAATAGCAGTTAATGTAGCTTTCATATCATACTATATCATATTTAAAAAAAAACCCAGAACACATTAAATTATGTAGTCTTAGATATACTGTTCCTCAGTAAATACCAACATAGTCCATGTATCTGCTAGAAATAGCAGTTAATGTAGCTTTCATATCATACTATATCGTATTTAAAAAAAAAAAACAGAACACATTAAATTATGTAGTCTTAGATATACTGTTCCTCAGTAAATACCAACATAGTCCATGTATCTGCTAGAAATAGCAGTTATTGTAGCTTTCATATCATACTATATCGTATTTAAAAAAAACAGAACACATTCAATTATGTAGTCTTAGATATACTGTTCCTCAGTAAATACCAACATAGTCCATGTATCTGCTAGAAATAGCAGTTAATGTAGCTTTCATATCATACTATATCGTATTTAAAAAAAAACAAAACAGAACACATTAAATTATGTAGTCTTAGATATACTGTTCCTCAGTAAATACCAACATAGTCCATGTATCTGCTAGAAATAGCAGTTAATGTAGCTTTCATATCGTACTATATCGTATTTAAAAAAACCCAGAACACATTAAATTATGTAGTCTTAGATATACTGTTCCTCTGTAAATACCAACATAGTCCATGTATCTGCTAGAAATAGCAGTTAATGTAGCTTTCATATCATATTATATCGTATTTAAAAAAAAAACAGAACACATTAAATTATGTAGTCTTAGATATACTGTTCCTCAGTAAATACCAACATAGTCCATGTATCTGCTAGAAATAGCAGTTAATGTAGCTTTCATATCATGCTATATCATATTTTTAAAAAAACCAGAACACATTAAATTATGTAGTCTTAGGTATACTGTTCCTCAGTAAATACCAACATAGTCCATGTATCTGCTAGAAATAGCAGTTAATGTAGCTTTCATATCATACTATATCGTATTTAAAAAACCACAGAACACATTCAATTATGTAGTCTTAGATATACTGTTCCTCGGTAAATACCAACATAGTCCATGTATCTGCTAGAAATAGCAGTTAATGTAGCTTTCATATCATGCTATATCATATTTTTAAAAAAACCAGAACACATTAAATTATGTAGTCTTAGGTATACTGTTCCTCAGTAAATACCAACATAGTCCATGTATCTGCTAGAAATAGCAGTTAATGTAGCTTTCATATCATACTATATCGTATTTAAAAAACCACAGAACACATTCAATTATGTAGTCTTAGATATACTGTTCCTCGGTAAATACCAACATAGTCCATGTATCTGCTAGAAATAGCAGTTAATGTAGCTTTCATATCATGCTATATCATATTTTTAAAAAAACCAGAACACATTAAATTATGTAGTCTTAGGTATACTGTTCCTCAGTAAATACCAACATAGTCCATGTATCTGCTAGAAATAGCAGTTAATGTAGCTTTCATATCATACTATATCGTATTTAAAAAACCACAGAACACATTCAATTATGTAGTCTTAGATATACTGTTCCTCGGTAAATACCAACATAGTCCATGTATCTGCTAGAAATAGCAGTTAATGTAGCTTTCATATCATGCTATATCATATTTAAAAAAAAAACCAGAACACATTAAATTATGTAGTCTTAGATATACTGTTCCTCAGTAAATACCAACATAGTCCATGTATCTGCTAGAAATAGCAGTTAATGTAGCTTTCATATCGTACTATATCGTATTTAAAAAAACCCAGAACACATTAAATTATGTAGTCTTAGATATACTGTTCCTCTGTAAATACCAACATAGTCCATGTATCTGCTAGAAATAGCAGTTAATGTAGCTTTCATATCATACTATATCGTATTTAAAAAACCACAGAACACATTCAATTATGTAGTCTTAGATATACTGTTCCTCAGTAAATACCAACATAGTCCATGTATCTGCTAGAAATAGCAGTTAATGTAGCTTTCATATCATACTATATCGTATTTAAAAAAACAAAAAACAGAACACATTAAATTATGTAGTCTTAGATATACTGTTCCTCAGTAAATACCAACATAGTCCATGTATCTGCTAGAAATAGCAGTTAATGTAGCTTTCATATCATACTATATCGTATTTAAAAAAAACAGAACACATTAAATTATGTAGTCTTAGATATACTGTTCCTCAGTAAATACCAACAGGGTAGATGGTCTTGCCTGATGCATCTTTGATCATTGGTCTGCTTATACAAGCTTGGCCTGGGGTTAAAAGGTAACAACAGCAGCAGCAGCATGAAATAAAGGCACACAAGAAAGGTATGGACGGACAGGAGGGAGGAGAGAAGTGGAAGGCGGAGAAGAGAGAGATGAAAGAAAGAGTGGGTAGGAGAGAAGGAGAGAGAGAGATGAAAGAAAGAGTGGGTAGGAGAGAAGGAGAGAGAGAGAGGGAGAGAACCCTTATATAGTCAATTGAAGTTGATCTGCTAGAAATTACAGCAAATCTCCCTCAATTCACATACTATGAGCTTAAAAAGAAAAAAATGAAGGACCCATATGTTTGGGAAAAAAATAAAAGGGACAATGACATTTGGAGTGTCTTACTCATTGGAAGCAAACTAATAACACAACAACAATAACAACAAAAACGACGACACAGGTATAAATAAATGTATACATCATTCAATCATATATATATATATACACAGTGTAGGTTTTATACACAAATATATACAGTTTAGCAAAAGAACATGCAATTGTGAACAATCATGTATGTACAATGTGTGTATACACACACACAAACATATATATACACACATACATATATATATATATATATACATACAAAAATATGAGGAATGACCAGCAAAAGTGGATTCCTATATGCTAGAAATAGATGCCAAATCATCTAACCACGGCATCTATTTCTAGCATATAGGAGTCCACTTTTGCTGGTCATTCCTCTTATTTTTGTATGTAATATAATTTTAATCTTCGGATTTTTTTAATATGCTAGACCACTGGTTTTAATTGATTAATATCAATTTTTACCCTCATTATTAAATTATATATATATATATATATATATATATATATATTTACATTTAGTATTTTTTTAAATTCTTTTATTTGTTTCAGTCACATTGGACTGCTGCCATGCTGTAGCATCACCTTGAAATGTTTAGTCAATCAAATTAACCTCAGTATTTTTTTTTTTTTTTTTTTTTTAAAGTCTGGTACTTATTCTATCAGTCTCTTTCTGATGAACTACTAAGTTATGGGGGATGTAATGAAACCAATACTAGTTGGCAGAAAGTAAGAGACACGCACATACACATGTATACATACACTCACTCCTGAATGTTTGGGATAAAGCTGACAATTCCTTTATTGAGGAACAGCTTGATATATTGGTGAACAGCCAATGGCATTGAAGAGCATAAAGATTAAAGGTGTATATGAGAAAAAGTGGACACAGAAGACTGGAAGCCATCTGAATAATGGAAAAGAGTTACCTGTATCATGATGTTCCATGCCTGGTATCAAGATGCCAACATCATGACTGTTGCTCAATGCTCTGTAAAGGCTGTAAGATGTAACATGGACAGCTGCAACAGAGACTATGAAGCCATGGCCTGCAGGAAGGGACACAGCAGGTGTTCTGACTGTCCACAAACTGGGAGTCATCCCATGTCTTTAAACAAGGCTTTAGACTCGATTCAGACAGCTATGGTCAAATCCCGGCTGGAGAGGGTTGCTGTTGGAAGACCGTATGTGTGGCAGCAGGATTCGACTCCTTGCCATATATCTGGAAAGTGTCAGAAGTTGTTGTCAGAGAATCTCTACAACTTCACCAGCCTCAATTACTGCCCTCCTAATTTCTCCGATTGTCTCCTCCATTGGACACTAAACTCTGCTTGTGAAGACCTGTTGGGGGCAAGCGAAAGCGAAATCGTGATGGCACCACCTTTCGAGCGTGATCATTACCAGCGTCGCCTTCCTGGCACTTGTGCCGCAGCTTCGCGTTCCTGGCTCGTGAAAAGTCATTCAAGCGAGGTCATTGCCAGTGCCACTGGACTGGCTCCTGTGCCAGTACCGCCTGACTGGCCTTTGTGCCGGTGGCACGTAAAAACACCCACTATACTCTTGGAGTGGTTGGCGTTAGGAAGGGCATCCAGCTGTAGAAACTCTGCCAAATCAGATTGGAGCCTGGTGTAGCCATCTGGTTTCACCAGTCCTCAGTCAAATCGTCCAACCGATGCTAGCATGGAAAGCGGATGTTAAACGATGATGATAATGTAATCCCATGAATTACTATGTGTATATGGGGAAGGAGGAAAAGCATGGTTGAGCAAGACCTCAACCTCTCTGTCTGCAACGCCAAGGCTGAGCTGGTGGCCAAAATCAAAGTGTTCAAGGATCTTCCCAGGGACACAGTGAGCAACGCATGCACCAAGTTCTGGAGCCATCTTGAGGTCACGAAGGTAGTAACTTTAAATAGACTGTTATTTCCAAACCATAATATAGTTGATATTTAAAAAATTTTTAAGTTACTTTTATTTGTCGATGAAATATTGTTGTTTTCTTTTCCTGCTATGCAAACTGTCAAATTTATCCTGAACACCCTGTATATTAAGGGCATCTGCACAGTTTCTGTTGCCCGAATTTATTCACAACACTAGTTGGGGCTATAGTAGAAGACACTTGCCAAAGGTGCTATGCAACCATATATATATATATATATATATATATATATATATATATATATATATATATATATATATATATATATATATATATTTATACTATATATATGTATATAGAAATATACTTATATATATATGTGTGTGTGTGTGTGTGTGTGTGTGTGTGTGTGTGTGTGTGTGTGTGTGTGTGTATGTATATATGTGTGTGCATATATATATATATATATATATATATATATATATATATATATACATATGTATGTGTATATATATAAATGTATGCATATAATATATATATATATATATAGGTGCGGGGGTGGATATTTGCTAAGAAGCTTGCTTCCCAAACACATGGTTCTGAGTTCAGTCCCACTGCATAGCTTCTTGGGTGAGTGTCTTCTATTATAGCCTTGGGCCGACCAAAGCCATGTCAAATATATATACATACATACATATATATATATATATATATATATATATATATATATATATATATATATATATATATAATGTATGTATATGTATATATATACATATACATATATATAAATATAATGTATGCATGTGTTTATATATATATATATATAATGTATGCATGTGTTATATATGTATATATGTGTGTGTGTGTGTGCATGCACATATGTATATGCTATCTATTGATATGTATATGTATACATACATTATATATGTATATATATACACACACACATATGCACATACATTTTGATGAGAACCTAGTTTCTTAAGAACATCCTGTCACACTTGTGTAATAGCTACAAAAACAAAGAAAAAAAATAAATGCCTAACTAAGTAAAAATTCACAAGGGGGCTGATAATGTGGCCCAGCTGACCTCCTACAAATAAGGGTCAAATCCCCTAGAAACCACAGCAACCCTATTAAATAATGTATTCTTAAAGAAATAATTCATGAAATTCAGATGAGATGGTCGCGATTGGAATGTCTTTGAGCATGGTTGCAAGGCCACAAATTTTGAGAGGAGGGATGGATCTATTAAACCCTGTCCCAGCATTTGACAGTCAGCCAACATTTCTGTCACCGCACAACCTTCAATAATAATAATAATAATAATAATAAATATTAATAATAATGGTTTCAAATTTTGGCAAGAGGCCAGCAGGTTAAGGGAGGGACAAAGTCAATTCTATTGACCCTAGTGCTCAACTGGTACTTATTTTATCAATCCTGAAAGGATGAAAGGCTAAGTCAACCTTGGCAGCATATTTGAGTTCAAAACATAAAGACCGACCAAATGCAGCTGAGCATTTTATCCAATGTGCTAATGATTCTGCCAGCCCATCACCTTAATGATAACAACCCTTTCTACTGAAGGCACAAGGGCCTGAAATTTGTGGGGAGGAGACTAGTCGATTACATCAATCCCAGTGTTTTGCTGGTATTTAATTTATCAACCCCGAAAAGATAAAAGACAAAGTCGACCTCGGCAGAATTTGAACTCAGAACACAGTGACCGGTGAAATATTGCTAAGTATTTCGTCCATTGTGCTAATGATTCTGCCAGCTCCCCACCTTAATAATAATAATAATAATAATAATAATAATAATAATAATCCTCCTCCTCCTCTCTACTGTAGGTACAAGATCTGAAAGTTTATGGAAGAGGGTAAGTCAGTTATATCAATCCCAGTACTTTCTGCTAAAGGCAACAAGGCCTAAAATTTGTGGGGAAGGGGACTAGTCGATTACATCAATCCCCAGTGTTTCGCTGGTACTTAATTTATCAACCCCAAAAGGATGAAAGGCAAAGCTGACATCAGTGGAGTTTGAACTCAGAACGTAGACAAATAACCTCAGTGGAATTTGAACCCAGAATGTGGAGACAGACGAAATACCTATTTCTTTACTGCCCACAAGGGGCTACACAGAGAGGGGACAAACGGATTAAGTCGATTATATTGACCCCAGTGCGTAACTGGTACTTAATTCATTGACCCCCAAAAGGATGAAAGGCAAAGTCGACCTCGGCGGAATTTGAACTCAGAACGTAACAGCAGACGAAATACCACTAAGCACTTTGTCTGGCATTCTAACGATTCTGCCAGCTCGCTGCCTGAACCCTTTTGTTACCATATTTCTGTTGAGATGCTCTGTGTTTCTTTCAATTAATTTTAAATATAACAAAGAATAAATTAGTAAAATAACTTCGTTATCATTCAGCTAGTGTTAGGAACATAAATTGTGACTGAGGTTTGGTGAGGGATTTTAATTCAGAACAAGACATTTGTATTAGAGAACTAGAGAACCAGAGGCAGTTTCAGGCGGGTTGGTATTGAAAGGGTTAATAATAATAATAATGATTTCAAATTTTGGCACAAGGCCAGCAATTTCAGGGGACGGGGGGTAAGTCAATGACATCGACCTATCTTGAAATGGTACTTATTTTATCGACCCTGAAAGGATATAAGGCAAAGCCGACCTCAGTGGAATATCAAATAGGTAGAAGCTCGAACATTTATCTGCGTGGGCAAGGAGAACGGGGGGGGGGTGCACAGTTAGATTTATCAAATCTGACCCCTGCCCGCTATTCTTGAGTGGTAGTTTTATGACTGTACACTGGTGGGGGTGGGGGGGGGGGGAATGATAGGGCAATGTTGAGCATGGGAGGATTTGAACTTGGAACATGAACTCTGTAACTAAATATTCTGAAGCTATTTCTCCCAAGTTTTATTCCGATTTCAGCCACATCAAAATGCCGCTAAGCATTTTGTCTGACATGCTGACAACTCTGGCAGTTTGCCACCTAAATAATAATAATAATAATAATAATAATGGTTTCAAATTTTGGCAATTTGGGGGAAGGGCCTAAGTTGATTGCATCGACCTCAGTGCTCTATTGACCCCCGAAAGGATGAAAGGCAACGCTGATCCCAGGAGCATTTGAACTCAATGCTTAGCAGCATTTTGTACGGCGTGCTGAAGACTCTGGCAGTTCATCATCTTAATAATTAATAATTAATAATAATAATAATAATAATGGTTTCAAATTTTGGCAATTTGGGGGAAGGGCCTAATTTGATTGCATCGACCTCAGTGCTCTATTGACCCCCGAAAGGATGAAAGGCAACGCTGATCCCAGGAGCATTTGAACTCAATGCTTAGCAGCATTTTGTACGGCGTGCTGAAGACTCTGGCAGTTCATCATCTTAATAATTAATAATTAATAATAATAATAATAATAATGGTTTCAAATTTTGGCAATTTGGGGGAAGGGCCTAAGTTGATTGCATCGACCTCAGTGCTCTATTGACCCCCGAAAGGATGAAAGGCAACGCTGATCCCAGGAGCATTTGAACTCAATGCTTAGCAGCATTTTGTACGGCGTGCTGAAGACTCTGGCAGTTCATCATCTTAATAATTAATAATTAATAATAATAATGGTTTGAAATTTTGGCAATTTGGGGGAAGGGCCTAAGTTGATTGCATCGACCTCAGTGCTCTATTGACCCCCGAAAGGATGAAAGGCAACGCTGATCCCAGGAGCATTTGAACTCAATGCTTAGCAGCATTTTGTACGGCGTGCTGAAGACTCTGGCAGTTCATCATCTTAATAATTAATAATTAATAATAATAATAATAATAATGGTTTCAAATTTTGGCAATTTGGGGGAAGGGCCTAATTTGATTGCATCGACCTCAGTGCTCTATTGACCCCCGAAAGGATGAAAGGCAACGCTGATCCCAGGAGCATTTGAACTCAATGCTTAGCAGCATTTTGTACGGCGTGCTGAAGACTCTGGCAGTTCATCATCTTAATAATTAATAATTAATAATAATAATAATAATAATGGTTTCAAATTTTGGCAATTTGGGGGAAGGGCCTAAGTTGATTGCATCGACCTCAGTGCTCTATTGACCCCCGAAAGGATGAAAGGCAACGCTGATCCCAGGAGCATTTGAACTCAATGCTTAGCAGCATTTTGTACGGCGTGCTGAAGACTCTGGCAGTTCATCATCTTAATAATTAATAATAATAATGGTTTCAAATTTTGGCAATTTGGGGGAAGGGCCTAAGTTGATTGCATCGACCTCAGTGCTCTATTGACCCCCGAAAGGATGAAAGGCAACGCTGATCCCAGGAGCATTTGAACTCAATGCTTAGCAGCATTTTGTACGGCGTGCTGAAGACTCTGGCAGTTCATCATCTTAATAATTAATAATTAATAATAATAATGGTTTGAAATTTTGGCAATTTGGGGGAAGGGCCTAAGTTGATTGCATCGACCTCAGTGCTCTATTGACCCCCGAAAGGATGAAAGGCAACGCTGATCCCAGGAGCATTTGAACTCAATGCTTAGCAGCATTTTGTACGGCGTGCTGAAGACTCCGGCAGTTCATCATCTTAATAATTAATAATAATAATAATAATAATAATAATAATGGTTTCAAATTTTGGCAATTTGGGGGAAGGGCCTAATTTGATTGCATCGACCTCAGTGCTCTATTGACCCCCGAAAGGATGAAAGGCAACGCTGATCCCAGGAGCATTTGAACTCAATGCTTAGCAGCATTTTGTACGGCGTGCTGAAGACTCTGGCAGTTCATCATCTTAATAATTAATAATTAATAATAATAATAATAATAATAATAATGGTTTCAAATTTTGGCAATTTGGGGGAAGGGCCTAATTTGATTGCATCGACCTCAGTGCTCTATTGACCCCCGAAAGGATGAAAGGCAACGCTGATCCCAGGAGCATTTGAACTCAATGCTTAGCAGCATTTTGTACGGCGTGCTGAAGACTCTGGCAGTTCATCATCTTAATAATTAATAATTAATAATAATAATAATAATAATAATAATGGTTTCAAATTTTGGCAATTTGGGGGAAGGGCCTAATTTGATTGCATCGACCTCAGTGCTCTATTGACCCCCGAAAGGATGAAAGGCAACGCTGATCCCAGGAGCATTTGAACTCAATGCTTAGCAGCATTTTGTACGGCGTGCTGAAGACTCTGGCAGTTCATCATCTTAATAATTAATAATTAATAATAATAATAATAATAATAATAATGGTTTCAAATTTTGGCAATTTGGGGGAAGGGCCTAATTTGATTGCATCGACCTCAGTGCTCTATTGACCCCCGAAAGGATGAAAGGCAACGCTGATCCCAGGAGCATTTGAACTCAATGCTTAGCAGCATTTTGTACGGCGTGCTGAAGACTCTGGCAGTTCATCATCTTAATAATTAATAATAATAATGGTTTCAAATTTTGGCAATTTGGGGGAAGGGCCTAAGTTGATTGCATCGACCTCAGTGCTCTATTGACCCCCGAAAGGATGAAAGGCAACGCTGATCCCAGGAGCATTTGAACTCAATGCTTAGCAGCATTTTGTACGGCATGCTGAAGACTCTGGCAGTTCATCATCTTAATAATTAATAATTAATAATAATAATGGTTTCAAATTTTGGCAATTTGGGGGAAGGGCCGAAGTTGATTGCATCGACCTCAGTGCTCTATTGACCCCCGAAAGGATGAAAGGCAACGCTGATCCCAGGAGCATTTGAACTCAATGCTTAGCAGCATTTTGTACGGCGTGCTGAAGACTCTGGCAGTTCATCATCTTAATAATTAATAATTAATAATAATAATAATAATAATAATAATAATAATGGTTTCAAATTTTGGCAATTTGGGGGAAGGGCCTAAGTTGATTGCATCGACCTCAGTGCTCTATTGACCCCCGAAAGGATGAAAGGCAACGCTGATCCCAGGAGCATTTGAACTCAATGCTTAGCAGCATTTTGTACGGCGTGCTGAAGACTCTGGCAGTTCATCATCTTAATAATTAATAATTAATAATAATAATAATAATAATAATGGTTTCAAATTTTGGCAATTTGGGGGAAGGGCCTAATTTGATTGCATCGACCTCAGTGCTCTATTGACCCCCGAAAGGATGAAAGGCAACGCTGATCCCAGGAGCATTTGAACTCAATGCTTAGCAGCATTTTGTACGGCGTGCTGAAGACTCTGGCAGTTCATCATCTTAATAATTAATAATTAATAATAATAATAATAATAATAATTTAAAAATTTGAAAATAGAATTATTACAAAATAAATTTAAATAAATACAATAAATTGATGACTGAAGTGTTGGTGGTGAGTGATGGTGATTGTTAATAAATATATAAGAGATGATGGTGGTGGTGGTGGTGGTGGTGGTGGTGGTGGTGGTGATGATGATGATGATGATGATGATGATGATGATGATGATGATGATGATGATGATGATGATGATGATGATGATGATGGTGGTGGTGGTGGTGGTGGTGGTGGTGGTGGTGGTGGTGGTGGTGGTGGTGGTGGTTATTTCAACAAGTCATAATACACAATGTAGTTGTTAGAAACGTGGAGATTATGATGATAGCAGGGGTGGTGATGGAGATGATGGTGTTGGTGTTGCTGGTCATGTTGGAAGGTAACGGGATGCAAATTCTAATAAGGTTTTGGCAGAGGTAGGTGTGTTTTAGCAGGTGTGTGTGTGTGTGAGCATATTCATTTGTAAACGCTCTCACATACATATGAATATGTGTGTAAGCTTGTTTACAAATGTGTGTGTGTGTATTTATGAATGAATGTGTGTATACTTGTTTACAAATGTGTATGTATATGTGCTTACAAATGTGTGTATGTGTGTGTGTGTGTGTGTGTGTTTGTGTATATCTGTGTATGCTTGCTTACAAATGCAGGTGTTTGTGTATGAATATGAGCTTACAAATGGATATGTGTGTGTGTGTGTGTGCGTGTTCACAAATGTATGCATGTGTAGAAGGCATCGGACAGCATGTGTATGAATATGTGTAGAAATGCATGTGTTAACAGATGTGTGTGTGTGTGTACATGTATGAAAATGTGTGTGAACTGAGCAATAATGTGTGCAGAGAATGATAATGGTGATGTGTGAATATATTAGTTAAGCTGGCAGACAGTGACCAGAAGCTATTGATGATGATGTTGATGATGATGATGATTACAGTGATAATTGGCATTACCAGATGCAGGATGTGTCAATAATAAGAGACAAGCAGTTGTATAATGTCTGTGCGTCCTGAGTTGGTCAGAAGGAAAAGTATCAGAAACTTTGGTGGGATTTGTGACTTGCAGGCAGCCAGTCGAAAGCACAGGGAAGCATAGAGACAGGTCCCCTCCCCTATTTTTCTTTCATTCCCTAGTAACAGTCCTTTTGTTTGTGATCCCATGCAATAATTTTTTTTTCATTCATATTCATCATATGGGTCGTCGTACTCCGGGTATCCTTCTTGGTTGCCGTGTCCCAACAGCTGAGCTGCACTCATGTGTTCCATCTCTTCCTCTTCCTCCTCCTCCTCCTCTTCCTCCTCACCATCTGCTGCCGTCGTCGCTGCGTACTGGACTGGTCCACTCTCGTACTGTACCGGGCCCGTCTCCACCACGATGTTGTCTTCATCAATGTTGCCCTTGCCCGTGTCCACATTCGTGACCTGAGACAAGATCTTCACCTTTTTGCCCTTTGGCGGACCAACTGAGCCACCATCGACCTCCGAATGACCCCTCAGATCACCATTGCTGATCAGACTTCCTGGCCGTTTCAATCGCAATGACGTTATGCTGTCGTTCTTGGTCAAGATGGCTGGAGAGGCTGGTGCTGGTGAGGCTGGGGTCTGTTTGTCAATCGGCTGACACAAATCCTTCAGAACCTCATAGTTAATTTTACTCGATATTTTTTTCTCCTGTAACATCGTCCGAATTGCCTCCCCCGCTGTGCTCGCCTGGACGTGGGACTTTCGTTTATAAGTTTTCTTCTTTTTCTTCTCCGGTTTCGATGCTGCTTCTTCCCTTTCCTTTGCCTCGAGGGCTTCCTTCAGTTTCTGCTCCTTCAAATAGTCTGCATTTGCCTCCATCCAGATCTTCGTCTTGATGCGGACTTCATTCTCGTTCAGCAGAAACCTCTCCAACTCTTCATCATCAATATCAGTTAAATCCAACTCACCATCGCCATCGGTAGCGTCCTCAAAATCTTCCGTCAGACAGTCTGCCACACAATCTCGAATACCAAGGCTTGCAGCTGTCGGGGCGGGGCCTTTGAAGTCAGGGAGTACCAGTTGGCACAACTTATCCTCAACGTTCTTTGTCATGGTATCTTGACTCCCACTATCTTCCAGCTCTCTCGGCACGTCATTTTCTGATTCAAACATGGCTTTCTTTTCTGGACAGATGGACTCCTGTATTTCCGAGCAGATGTCATTGAGACTGTCATCAATTTCTGAGGCGATGCTTTCGGTATCGTCACATACTTTCGAATAGGCAGCAAAAATGCCCCTTGGTTTCCGTGCTTCAAGAGCCTTTTCAATTTCCTTCTGGATGTTAGTAACTTCGAAAGTTAATTCATTCAACTTACATTTATCCTCCAGTTTGTTTTGCTCCACTTTCCGTTTTTTGCTGCCGGCACTGAAAGACGGTGGGTCCATTTCTTGTTCAAGGTCGATCTTAGAGAATTCCTCGATGGTCAGCTGACTAGAAGGTGTCACTTCGAACTCGTTCAGTCTCTTCCGGATAGTCGACTCACAAACCTTTACTACATGTATCAGATTTTTCACCGTTCGGTTAAAGCCATAAATCCGACAGGCAACCAATAAGGCCGCTCCGCAAAGACCCGACGGTCGTCGGCCGGTGTGCATCCAATCTCTCTTCATTCGCTGAACCAGACGTAATGCCGTCATGGACACGTCGTGCTCTTTGTCCCCCAACTGAAGTTTGTGTGCGAAACGTGCAATATAAAGACAGGGATCGATGGCCGGAGCCACAATACATAACTCACGTGCCAGCTGGTTGTAGACTTTGCCCAGGACATACACGTTGGTCTGCAACACGTCGCTGAAGTCGAGCAACATGTGTGGGGTACCCTCTGTTCGACACACCAAATACAAGCATGCAGCAATAACATGTAGTGATTTCCGTCCGCGTGTTAGCCTCTTTACTACTGCCATCTTAAAGAAGTTCACAGCTGTATCCATGCAGTGTTGATTCATGTGGAGCTGAGCACCCAATTGCTGGATTTTCCGTCGGCCGTTTTCCAATGTGATCGCTCTCGACTCTTTGCCGACTCCGACGTGGAAATTTCCTCCCATGGAGTGGCTGCGGGACTCGTCGGCAGATACAAACTGCCCGATGATACTGGAACCTCCTCCTGCATGTTCGGCGAACTGGACTTCGGAGACGATGATCTGATCGTCCAACACAGAACCACATTTCGTACATACAGCATCACCTCTAGCCGGATCGCAGTCGATTTCACTACAACCACAATGAGAACAAACTGCATTCGGCATGTTCTCCTATAGATCTCCGTTTCTGTCTCTTTCTACCACTACTGACCGTCACTGTCCGGCTTTCTTTCCTTCGTTTCTCACTCTCTGCGGCTTCACGGCATGAGACACCTCACCATTACTGGTGTAAACAGGAAGTGACGGTCATAACGAGGCTCGACTTCATCATCCTTATCTATGGTGGCACATAAGTGCTATAATAGTTTATCATTCGAAACTCGGTGTCGTCATATATGGAACCTACCAAGTGACATAAAAATAGAACACAGTTGAGGACCGTTACCGGAAGACTGCAATTAATTTTCGCTTGTGACCCACATTCGTTATAGTCTAAATTGCATGCATGCATGCACATATATATAAGTTTGCATACAAATAAAGATATGTGTGTGTGTGTGTGTGCATGTGTGGACACACATATATTAAAGATTAATAGAGAAGACGGAATGTATCTCATGTTTTCTTAAACTCAATTTTTAAACCTTAATTTTGACTTATATATATCTGTATTTATTTATATATATATATATATACACACACACACACATACACTAATTTACAAACATACACACAAGCAAGTGAATAGTTAGTTGTATTCATTATGTACACACACACACACACACACACATACATGTCTTTTTCTGCCATTGGATTGTGGCCTTGCTGGAGCACTACATTAAACGTTTTTAATCGAACAAATCGATCCCCTATACTTATTGTTCTATCAGTTTGTTTGGCCGAACTGCTAAGTTACGAAGATGGAAGCTAACCAACATCAATTGTCAAGCAGTGAGGTGTACCAATAACTAAAACTCACACACACACACACACACACTTCTATATATATAAAGGGCAGTTTCTGTCCATTGAATTTTATTCTTAAGGAATTGGTCGACCCAGGACTATTCTAGAAGATACTTGCTGAAGTGTGCTGTGCAGTGAGATTGAACTTGAAACTGCATGGTCATAAAGAGAGTTTATTAACCACATAGCTGTCCTTTGCCTACACACACACACAATTATCAATATCCTGATATTTATCTGTAACAAACCAACCCCAGGAAGAGAAGTTACAAGATCCCCTCCATTTTCTTATTGCCAAATATATATCATCATCATCGTTTAACGTCCGCTTTCCATGCTAGCATGGGTTGGACGATTTGACTGAGGACTGGTGCAACCGGATGGCTACACCAGATGTGTGTGTGTGTGTATATTATAGTCATCTTCGTAGTCATAAACCAAGACCGATGATTGACTACCAGGCCGCTGGTGATGATGCTACACATCATACTAGTCATGTCTGTCGGGCATGTGGAAGGGAGTGTGATTCAGCAGGAGGACTTAAACGACACGCAAAGGTACATGGAGCCCAATTACAACAACAGCCAGCTTTTGCCAGTAAAGGTTTTGGATGCCAACTCTGTGCAAGACATTGTAGATCTTTGGCTGGGCTAAAAAGTCACATTCGATCATAGCACCGTTAAGTTAAGCTTCGTGCAATGGCCATACTTGATAACGAGGGGGCAGCCATCATCATATATATATATATATATATATATGCAATTTGAAATAACCTGCCTTTCTCGGAAGGATAAGACCATATAGGTTTTCAACATACAGGATACTCCATTAGAATTTTTTGGGCAAATTCTTCATCAGAACTACAGAATAAAACAATTGTTGCAATTATTGAAGCAGCATAAACTTAGGGAGAACATTCCCCCAACTATAATTTGGAGTGGCAGAAGAAAATAACGATGGGGGTCAAGAGATGGTAATATAGCTACATTCTTTGTCCAGAAAGAGGGAGGGTAGGAGTAGCAGAAACTATTTTATTATCATCGGTTGAAAGGGGTCTAAAATAGAAAACAAAGGGGGTCACAATGAGATCTAAATGGGCATTAAGGGGTACAGGAGGAATATGTATATTCCTGTGTTTGCCCCCCCCCCCACTGTTGCTAGTGGTTCGACAAAAGAGACCGATATTTTGAAGTGTTTGAGGGAGGACATCCGGTGAAAGCAACTGGAATCTGAAGAGCGCAAAGAATTGAATTCTTCATGACAACACTGCACCCTGTCGATGAGCTCGCCTCACTCATGAGTTTCAGGAGTGGCTGTGTGCTAAGTAGCTTGCTTGCCAACCACATGGTTCTGGGTTCATTCCCACTGCGTGGCACGTTGGGCAAGTGTCTTTTACTATAGCCTCGGGCCGACCAAAGCCTTGTGAGTGGATTTGGTAGACGGAAACTGAAAGAAGCTTGTCGTATATATATATATATATATATATATATATATATATATATATATATATATATATATATATATATATATGTATGTATGTGTGTATGTTTGTGTGTCTGTGTTTGTTCCCCCAACATCGCTTGACAACCGAGGTGGTGTGTTTACGTCCCCGTAACTTAGCGGTTCGGCAAAAAGAGACCGATAGAATAAGTACTAGGCATCCAAAGAATAAGTCCTGGGGTCGATTTACTCGACTAATGGCGGTGCTCCAGCATGGCCACAGTCAAAAGACTGAAACAAGTTAAAGAGTAAAGACAACATGGTATTGCTTCTGCACCTGCCCTATTCACCGGATTTAGCAGCTGTGAACTTCCCTCTCTCCCCCAAGATGAAAAGGCAGCTCAAAGTTCACCGTTTTAGCACCATTGTCAGGACCCAGAGTGAATTGCAGAAGGTCCTCGACTTGCTTACAGAAAATGACTTCCAGGAGGATTCCAAAAGTGGCAGGAATGCTGGGACTGCTGTACTACTGTGCAAGGTGACTATTTCAAAGGAAATGGTGTTAAAAATTAGGTAAATAGGCACAGGAATGGCTGTCTGGTAAGTAGCTTGCTTACCAACCACATGGTTCCGGGTTCATTCCCACTGCGTGGCACCTTGGGCAAGTGTCTTCTACTATAGCCTCGGGCCGACCAAAGCCTTGTGAGTGGATTTGGTAGACGGAAACTGAAAGAAGCCCGTCGTATATATATGTATGTATGTATGTTTGTGTGTCTGTGTTTGTCCCCCCAACATCGCTTGACAACCGATGGTGGTGTGTTTATGTCCTCTTAGCTTAGCGGTTCGGCAAAAAGAGATCTGATAGAATAAGTACTAGGCTTACAAAGAATAAGTCATGGGGGCGATTTGTTCGACTAAAGGCGGTGCTCCAGCATGGCCGCAGTCAAATGACTGAAGCAAGTAAAAAAGAGAGTAAAGAGTATAAAATAATGGTTTCATTTTTTTATAATTAAAATCTAAACGTGTGTGTGTATATATATATATATATATATATAGGTTATGATGAGCTTCTTTCAGCCCAAGGTGCCATGCAGTGAGACTGAACCCAGAACTATGTGGTTGGGAAGCAAGCTTCTTACCACAGCCACGCCTGCGCCTAACAGTTTCCATAGGAATTCTGCTTTATGTACACCATATAACCCCTCATAATTTTTTTTTTTTTGTGATTTAGGAGATATTTAGCTCTTATTTTTAGCACATCTCATGACCACCTGATACCCCTCCTCGTTTGCTTGTCACTCTGACATGTTGATCTTTCTTTCCGTAAACACATTCAATAGCCCATTGCTGAAATTTAAACCAAACATTTTGGCTACTATAATTGAAAAAAAAAATTCTTTTAAATTTGAAAAAATTAAACAAGAATTTTTTTTTATAATCGTATGAATTACCGTGCGTAGAACACAAATTAACAAATATTTCTAAAAATTCCAAAATATAAAAATAGTTATGAGGAGTTCTGCCCAGTTTTCGTCTGCTAGTCGACAGGAGGCTAATAGTAGAAGAGATTTACCCAAGGTGCCGTATAGTGGAATCGAACTCAAAGCTATTAGTTGCAAAGCAAGCTTCTTAACTATACAGTCATAGAAAAATTTTCGAGATCGTAGATTATTATTACTTCGATAAACTTGATGGGGGTGGAAAACTGCTGTAGTTATGGTGGGGAAATCGTAATGAAATTATGCTAATAAATTTATGAACAAAATTATTATTGTATAATCGTAATCTCCGATGTTTAAAATATAAAACATAAATCTGGTAATTAAACACACGCATGATTTATTTGATCCTCGCCTTAGTTTTTACTCATATTATCTTTAGTTTATACAAAAATAATATGAATGTATAAAGTGAATATCATAGAATCCATCCACAAATATGGAAATATTTTCGAAAAAAAAATGAATAAGTTATAAAAAGTAGGGGAAGAAGAAGAAGAAGAAGAAGAAACAAAAATAAAGAAGTTATTTATTTTTTAAAGTTGTAGTTTCCGATATTTAAAATATACAAATCTAAAAAAAAACAGTAAGCCGAAATAGAGATAATTTCCGACGCTAATGTAAATGATTATTTAATGTTTTTCTTTTCTGTTGACAACGCGCAGTCGTAAACATTAATATCGCGGGAAAATCAAAGAGGAAGCACGTGTCCGTATCAGCGGAAGCCGTTAACTTTGTCCTCACTTCTTCATCTCCAACGTTTTTAATCGGATACCGATTTCATTCATTTACAGACTTCTTTCTTTCTTTCTTTCTCTCCGTAATTCCCTGGACCCATCATATATATATACACACACACACACGCACATATATATGTATGTAAAAACACATAGATGAGTGAGAGAAGACCAGGAGGAACACGTAGAAATTGTTGGTGATCGGTGTTGTCGACAGTAAATTAGTTCATCGAAGAAAATTGGATAAATTTAATAAAACTTTACTGTAACATCAAGCCCTTTCTCCATTTCTTCTGAGACTGACGAAAACAATTGAGAAGTTGGGTATTTTCACTTCGACAGAGGCCAAGTAAATCCCACATATATACTTTTCAGTATTTTTAATTCTTATGGGTGTTGATGATCATTATACCATGACAGAAAGAACCAAACGTTCTATTAAACCGAAGCAATTTCATGGAGAGGTGTTGAATTATTCCGTCAACATACGACGCAATATGGAATCGGAAAATAGTAAACGGGTGGTGAAAAGAAAACACTTTTTTGACGAGCTTTACCAAGGTTTTAGTCCAACAGCTGCAGCTAAATCTTCACCTTTGTTCTCTTCGTCACAGCAGAAAAGGCATAAGGGGAACAGCTGTTCGGATTATCGATCGTCGAAGATGAAGAACGAGGATGACAAACCAGGTGATATCGACAACAACAGCAGCAGCAGCAAGAAATCAGAAACGTCCGAGACCACAGAAAACTCCAACATCAGGAACGACAGAAAATCGAACCCCCAAAATCGAATCTATGAAAGGCTGCAGAATTTACAGCTGCAGAAATCTCCGGCCGTTCCTGACATGGACCCGGCCTTCTTCCTTCGTTGCCATTCCGATAGCAATCGACCCGATGACGATGGCAACAAGGTTTGGATGTGTCGATTCGAACCTCGTTTGAAGGATCCGGCTCGCTCCGGTCGGAGCGGCCAATTGATCGCCTCGTGCGGCGGCAAAATCATCTGTCTCGTGGACTCTGGCTCCGGCCGAGTGATGATGCGATACAAGGACAGTGACAAACAGGAGAATTTCTATGCCATGGCATGGACAACCTTGGAGATCGCCGGCGACAAAAACAGGCCTCCACAACTCACCAATATACTCGCTGTAGCTGGAGAAGGACGACGGGTAAGATATTGTTTCTATAATAATAACGGCAATCCAAGATCACCATAATAACAATGAGGAGGTTGAATAATACATGTGATTACATTTGTCTCTATTATATGTATGTTTGTCATTGATTACTCTGAATGGCGGAGGCGCAATGGCCCAGTGGTTAGGGCAGCAGACTCGCGATCATAGGATCGCGTTTTCGATTCCCAGACCGCCTAAAAGCTCCACGAGGCATAAGCTTTCTACAGCTGTAAATTCTGGAGCCTTTCATAGATTCGATTTTGTGGGGGTCGATTTTTTGTCG
The DNA here is from genome assembly GCF_046866305.1 of Octopus bimaculoides. Classification (NCBI taxonomy): domain Eukaryota; kingdom Metazoa; phylum Mollusca; class Cephalopoda; order Octopoda; family Octopodidae; genus Octopus; species Octopus bimaculoides. Next base: position 7,445,848 of record NC_142957.1, on the reverse strand, counting down.
TTCCTGATGTTGGAGTTTTCTGTGGTCTCGGACGTTTCTGATTTCTTGCTGCTGTTGTCGATATCACCTGGTTTGTCATCCTCGTTCTTCATCTTCGACGATCGATAATCCGAACCCTGCTGTACTCTTCCACCACAACTTTCTCTCACTCTTTCTTCCTGTTTCTGTTGTGCCTGTAATTCAAAGGGGTCAGCCTTGTCACACACTGTGCGTCACGCTGAATATCCCCGAGAACTACGTTAAGGGTACACGTGTCTGTGGAGTGCTCAGCCACTCGCACGTTAATTTCACGAGCAGGCTGTTCCGTTGATTGGATCAACTGGAACCCTCGACGTCGGAAGCGACGGAGTGCCAACAACAACAACAACTTTGAATGGCATCAGTCCTGGTATACATGTTTAGGTAATCTTCAAGTTTAGGGGGGGTAAAAAAATAAATAAAAATATTCGAGGGAAGTAACTGAACGTCTTACCAGTATTCTCCGTACATCTCTGTTTATAAATAAATCACACACGTGATTTGATTGACGTTAGGGTTAGGGTTAGGGTGTGATTTATTTATAAACAGCTAGAAGAAAACGGATAATACTGGTAAGTCGTTCAGTTATTTCCCTTGAATATTTTTATTTACTTTTTTACACCCCTAAACTTGAAGATTACCAATGTTTATCTTTGTGTGGCAGGATGTGCTCATTACCAACACAATCTTAATTTATCCGTTTTCATGAGTTGGACGAATTGTCCCTTTTTTTCGCTCTTTACTCATCTCCATCTAGAAATCAACTTTCGCTACTTCTTATGCCTTCCTCTATTTAACCCCCATCTCGCTCTGGGGGGGGGGGGTCAATTCGTTCGACTAAAGATCGCCTAAAACCCTTCACGGCAGTGTTCGTTCGTAGCCGTAGTCCATTGACTGAAACGAATAAAAGAAAGGACGCTCCTTTAGAAACGTACTTCTCCAAGAAAATGACGCCTAATTTTCTTTTTAAATTATGAAAATGGGAAATATATCAGAATCAATCGAAGTATGCAAAAAATTAGGACGATTCATCTATTTTAAAGTATTTTATATTAAAAAATAAAACAAACGTGTAACGGGGGCACTCGCAAATATAAACAAACATTTCGGACTATACAAGGGGCGGTAATTAACTTTTACCTGTCAGGTGGGCCAAATAGCTACTGCCAAATCAGACTGGAGTATGGTGCAACCCCTCAGCTTACCAGCCCTGGTCAAACTAACAAATACATGCATAGACAATGGCTGTTAAATGATGATCTCTTCGAAACGCCCAGTGTTTTAATGGTGGCAGCTGATGAAGGATATGTTCTCTATGTGGCCTGCTTGTTTTTTTGTACCTTGTTTATCATCTTGTCTATGTTTTTTTTGCAACGTCATGTCCCCAGATATGTATCTAGATGAAGGTATGTACATATATATCATCATCATCATCATCATCATCGTTTAACGTCCGCTTTCCATGCTAGCATGGGTTGGACGATTTGACTGAGGACTGGTGAAACCGGATGGCAACACCAGGCTCCAGTCTAATTTGGCAGAGTTTCTACAGCTGGATGCCCTTCCTAACGCAAACCACTCAGAGAGTGTAGTGGGTGCTTTTACGTGTCACCCGCACGAAAACGGCCACGCTCGAAATGGTGTCTTTTATGTGCCACCCGCACAAGCCAGTCCAGGGGCACTGGCAACGATCTCGCTCGAAAATCCTACGGGAGCCAGTCAGGCGGTACTGGCAACGGCCACGCTCAAAATGGTGCATCTCATGTGCCACCCGCACAAGAACCAGTCCAGGGGCACTGGCAACGATCTTACTTGGCTTGCCGGGTCTTCTCACGCACAGCACATTTCCAAAGGTCTCGGTCAGTAGTCATCGCCTCGGTGAGGCCCAATGTACGAAGATCTTGCCTCACCACCTCAGCCCAGGTCTTCCTGGGCCTACCTCTTCCACGGGTTCCCTCAACTGTTAGGCTGTGGCACTTTTTCACGCAGCTATCCTCATCCATTCTCACCACATGTCCATACCAGCGCAATCGTCTCTCTTGCACACCACAACTGATGCTTCTAATGTTCAGCTTTTCTCTCAAGATACTTACACTCTGACGGGTATTTACATTGACATTACACATCCAACGGAGCATACTGGCTTCATTCCTTGCGAGCTTACGTATGTCCTCAGCAGTTACAGCCCATGTTTCACTGCCATGTAGCATGGCTGTTCGTACGCATGCGTCATACAGTCTGCCTTTTACTCTGAGTGAGAGTCCCTTTGTTGCCAGCAGGGGTAAGAGCTCTCTAAACTTTGCCCAGGCTATTCTTATTCTAGCAGCTACACTTTCAGCGCACCCACCCCCACTACTAACTTGGTCACCCAGAGAGCGGAATCTATCGACTACCTCTAGTTTTTCACCCTGGAATGAGATAGAAGTTGTTTCCTGTTTGTTTACAGTCTTTCTTGCACCTGAACATCTGCCACAAACAAAAACTAACTTGCTAGTTAACCTGCCTTTGATGTTGCTGCACCTCTTATGTGTCCATAGCTTGCACCGGGTACATCTTATAGAGATGTACCTATACTCATATATTGTTTATATATATATATATATATATATATATATATATATATATATATATATATATATATATATATATATCTAATTGTGTTGTATTTTGTTAATCTTCAACAGATCAAACTACTGCATCCATCTCAGCTGGTTATTTATGCTAATATCACAGGCCATAAGAAGTGCATCACCTGTCTACTCTTTCATCCGTCACGAGCAACATGGCTGTTCAGTGGTTCTGATGACTGTCGAATCATTTTGTGGGACATTGGTGTTCCCAGTTTTCCGGATTACTTCACCAAACATGTCCAGTTAATAGTCCTAGAAAGTCCAGCGAATGTCGTCAACATGGTGTATAGTGAAGCCACAAGCTGGTTGTTGGCTGGAACTGAAAACGGTTGTTTCGGTTGGAAGTTTAAAGATTCCAGAGCAAATGTTTGTGGTAAGATTAACGATGAATTTTTCAATATATTTCTTTGTTTTTGTAGTAAAGATTGTTTGCCAACATAACACGGCAGTCCTGGTTTAGGCCAAATGTTGCTGTAATTTAGTCCCAGGAGACATCGTGGGCAAGTGTCATAAAGCCAGCTGGAAGCAATGCCTCCAGGGGCTAAATTACACCAAAAACTCATGAAATATGGTATAGCTTGCTTACCAACTACATGGTTCCAGGTTCAGTCCCACTGCATGGCACCTTGGGCAAGTATCATATAGCCAGCTGGAAGCAATGCCTCCAGGGGCTAAATTACACCAAAAACTCATGAAATATGGTATAGCTTGCTTACCAACTACATGGTTCCAGGTTCAGTCCCACTGCATGGCACCTTGGGCAAGTATCATATAGCCAGCTGGAAGCAATGCCTCCAGGGGCTAAATTACAGCAACATTAGTCTTAAACCAGGACTGCCAGGTTATGTTGGCAAATAATCTTTACTACAAAGTACCGTTCCTGAATATCTCACATTGTGAGATTTAAAAATAGTAATTTTCTTTGTTTTTGTTGTTATTATATAACCCCAGGTCAGTAGAACACCTCATTGACTTACAAAAGCATTTAATATACTATGTAGTATATCATGGTTGCATAATGAAATACGGTGTCCCTACAAGTATTTATGTACCAGCTTTCAGGAATGTTTAATGTGTAAAATTGATATATCCAATAACATTACCCTGCTATATTTAGTGGTAATGAATTTGTGGATGGTTAATGAGTTGGACGGATGCTGATGAAAAAGCAAAAGCTCTTGAAATATGGTATAGCTTGCTTACCAACCACATGGTTCCGGGTTCAGTCCCACTGAGTGGCACCTTGGGCAAGTGTCTTCTACTATATAGCCTCGGGCCGACCAAAACCTTGTGAGTGGATTTGGTAGACGGAAATGGAAAGAAGCCCGTCGTATATATGCATATATATATATGTATGTGTGTGTCTGTGTTTGTCCCCCCCCCCCCCCACCATTGCTTGACAACTGATGCTGGTGTGTTTACGTCCCCGTAACTTAGCGGTTCGGCAAAAAGAGATCGATAGAATAAGTACTAGGCTTACAAAGAATAAGTCCCGGGGTCGATCTGCTCGACTAAAGGCGGTGCTCCAGCATGGCCGCAGTCAAATGACTAAAACAAGTACAAGAGTAAAAGAGGATGCACTCATTGCTCAATTTTCATCTTCTATCTCATTGTTTGTTTACATCAGGTACTTTGGATTTGAAATATAACAAAATCAGTTTCTATAGGAATTCATCATCATCATCATCGTTTAATGTCTGCTTTCCATGCTAGCATGGGTTGGACGATTTGACTGAGGACTGGTGAGCCAGATGGCTGCACCAGGATCCAATCTGATCTGGTGGAGTTTCTACAGCTGGGTGTCCTTCCTAACGCCAACCACTCTGAGAGTGTAGTGGGTGCTTTTACGTGCCACTGGCACGAGGGCCAGTCAGGCGGTACTGGCAATGGCCATGTTCAAATGGTGTTTTTACGTGCCACCTGCACAGGAGCCAGTCCAGCGGCACTGGCAATGACCTCACTCGAATGTTTTTTCACATGCCACCAGCACAAGTGCCAGTAAAGCAACGCTGGTAATGATCATGCTCAAATGATCGTTACCAGGCGACGCTGTTAACGATCACGCTCAAATGATCGTTTTACGTGCCACCGGCACGGAAGCCAGACAGCTGCTCTGGCAATGATCACGCTCGGACAGTGCTGTTAGCGCTCCACTGGCACAGGTGCCAGTCATCGAATTTGGTTCAATTTCGATCTGTAGAGATAACCTCAACAAGTGATGTGACAGCACTGCTAACACTTGAACACGGTGTTGACTCAGAAAAACACTTGATATTTTAGTGGAAAGTGGGTTATACATCATTAGATGTATACCTGACTTTCCTATATAAAATCAAGAATTAACGGAATGCTGAACTCCAGACTATCAACACAAACAACATTTATTCAAGGTGGAATATATATATCTTTAGCTCTTGTTTGTTGAGACGTCTTCTGTGTGTGTGAGCATGGTTGTTGGGACGTTGGTATGTAGATGTGAGCGAGCTGTCTAGCGTAAGTTCGAAAGATGGAGAGAGACAGCTAAACACGTCCTTGCTCAATCGCTGGCCAGCAAGAAAGAGACAGATCAAAGCGGGAAAGCTTGGTTGTTGAATTCCACGCATGCGTGAGACTACGCATGCGCACAGCGTAACTACAGGGCACCCTTGCCAGTGCGGAACGCACGATAATATAAATCTGTTGGAACGCCTGAGGCAGGATGGCCACTGAAAACCACCCACAAGATGTAGCACAAACACACACAAAGAAAAATGAAAGAAATGAAATGTACACTCGTGTGATACATGCATGCAATGCACAAATTGAAGGAATGAAAGAAAAACATGCAATATGGGCAGTAAATGCCACCTAGTAAAAAACAAATGAGAAAACAAATCGTGCGTTACTACAATATACTTTGTAGTATATTGAGACATAGTGTCCTTACAGTCCATTAATATTTCTGTACCAGCTTCCTGGAATGAGTTCAGTATGTAAAATTGGTATATCCAAGAATGTAAACTCTGCTG